>NW_027650108.1:0-171290 GCF_965287045.1 Carcharhinus amblyrhynchos
CTCAAAGCCTCAGGTTCTCAGGGTCTCAGGGCCTCTGGGCCTCTGGGTCTCAGTGTCTCAGTGTCTCAGTGTCTCTGGGCCTCTGGGTCTCAGGGTCTCAGGGTCTCTGGGTCTCTGTGTCTAAGGGTCTCATGGCCTCTGGGTCTCAGGGTCTCAGTGTCTCTGGGCCTCTGGGTCTCAGGGTCTCAGGGTCTCTGGGTCTCTGTGTCTAAGGGTCTCAGGGCCTCTGGGTCTCAGGGTCTCAGTGTCTCAGGGTCTCAGGGTCTCTGGGCCTCTGGGTCTCTGGGTCTCTGAGTCTCAATGTCTCAGTGCCTCAGTGCCTCAGGTTCTCAGGTTCTCAGGGTCTCAGGGCCTCTGGGCCTCAGGGTCTCAGGGTCTCTGGGTCTCTGTGTCTAAGGGTCTCAGGGCCTCTGGGTCTCTGGGACTCAGTGTCTCAGGGTCTCAGGGACTCTGGGTCTCTGTGTCTCAGGGTCTCTGTGTCTCAGGGTCTCAGGGCATCTGGGTCTCTGTGTCTCAGGGTCTCAGGGCCTCTGGGTCTCTGTGTCTCAGGGTCTCAGGGTCTCCGGGCTAAGTGTCTCTGTGCCTCAGTGTCTCAGTGTCGCAGTGTCTCAGTGTATCAGGGTCTCGGGGTCTCTGGATCTCTGGTTCTCTGGGTCTCTTGGTCTGTGGGTCTCACTGTCTCTGTGTCTCAGCGTCCCTGTTTCTCTGGGTCTCTGGGTCTCAGTTCCTCATGGTGTCTGAGTCTCTGTGTCTCAGGGTCGCAGTGTCTCAGAGTCTCAGGATCTCTGGGTCACTGCGTGCCTGGGTCTTAGTGTCTCAGTGTCTCATGGTCTCTGGATGTCTGGTTCTCTGGGTCTCTTGGTCTGTTGATCTCACTGTCTCTGTGTCTCAGAGCCTCTGTGTCTCTGGGTAACTGGGTCTCAGTGTCACAGTGTCTTAGGGTCTCAGTGTCTGAGGGTCTCTGGTTCCCTGGGTCCCAGGGTCTCAGTGTCTGAGCGTCTCAGGGTTTCTGTGTCGCTGTGTCTCAGGGTCTCTGGGTCTCAGGGTCGCAGTGTCTCAGTGTCTCAGGGGCTCAAGGCCTCAGTGTCTCAGGGGCTCAGGGCCTCAGTGTCTCAGTGCCTCAGTGCCTCAGTGTCTCAGGGCTCGGTGTCTCTGTGTCTCAGGGCTCAGTGTCTCAGTGCCTGAGGGTCTCTGCGTCTCTGTGGTTCAGTGTCTCAGGGTCTCTGGGTCTCAGGGTCCCAGTGTCTCAGGGTCTCAGGGCCTCAGGGTCTCAGTGTCGCAGTGTCTTAGTGTCTCAGGATCTCTGTGTCTCACTGCCTCAGGATCTCAGTTTCTCAGGGCCTCAGTGTCTCAGGGTCCCAGGGTCTCAGGGTCTCAGGGTCTCAGTGTCTCAGGGTCTCTGTGTATCAGTGTCTCAGGGTCTCAGTGTCTCAGTGTCTCAGTGTCACACGGTCTCAGTGTCTCAGGGTCTCTGGGTCTCAGTTTGTCAAGGTTTCAGGGTCTCTGTGTCTCAGTGTCTCAGGGTCTCAGGGTCTCTGGGTCACTGCGTGTCTGGGTCTCAGTGACTCTGGGTCTCAGTGCCTCAGGGTCTCTGGGTCAATGGCTCTCAGGGACTCTGGGTCTCTGGTTCTCAGTGTCTCAGGCTCTCAGGGTTTCAGGGTCGCAACGTCTCTGTGCCTCAATGTCTCTGTCCCAGTGTCTCAGTGTCTCTGTGTCTCAGGGTCTCCGGGTCTCAGGGTCTCTGCGTCTCTGGTCCTTTGGGTCTCAGGGTCTCTGTGCCTCTGTGTCTCAGTGTCTCAGGGTCTCAGTCTCTCAAGGTCTCAGTGTCTCTGGGTCTCATGGGCTCATGGTCACAGTCTCTCAGTGTCTCAGGGTCTCAGTGTCTCAGGGTCTCAGTGTCTCAAGGTCTCTGATTCCCTGGGTCGGAGGGTCTCAGTGTGTCATTGTCTCAGGTTCTCAGTGTCTCATTTTCTTAGGGTTTCTGGGTTTCAGGATCTCAGTGTCTCAGTGTCTCAGGGTCTCACGGTTACATTGTCTCAGTGTCTCTTGGTCTCAGGGTCTCAGCTTCTCAGGGTCTCTGGGTCTCAGGATCTCAGTGTCTCAGTGTCTCAGGTCTCACGGTTACATTGTCTCAGTGTCTCTTGGTCTCAGGGTCTCAGCTTCTCAGGGTCTCTGGGTCTCAGTTTCTCAGTGTCTCAGAGTCTCAGGGACTCAGAGTCTCAGTGTCTCAGGGGCTCAGGGCCTCACTGCCTCTGTGTCTCAGGGTCTCAGGGCCTCAGGGCCTCTGAGTCTCAGGGTCTCAGTGTCTCAGGGCCTCTGGGTCTCAGGGTCTCAGTGTCTCAGGGTCTCAGGGCCTCTGGATCTCTGGGCCTCTGAGTCTCACGGTCTCAGGGTCTCAGGGTCTCAGGGCCTCTGGGTCTCTGTGTCTCAGGGGCTCAGGGTCTCAGGGCCTCTGGATCTCTGTGTCTCAGGGTCTCAGTGTCTCAGGGTCTCAGGGCATCTGGTTGTCTTTGTCTCAGTGTCTCAGGGTCTCAGGGCCTCTGTGTCTCTGTGTCTCAGTGTCTCAGGACCTCTGGGTCTCAGGGTCTCACTGTATCAGGGTCTCAGGGCCTCTGCGTCTCTGGGTCTCAATGTCTCAGTGTCTCAGAGTCTCAGGGCCTCTGGGTCTCTGTGTCTCAGTGTCTCAGGGTCCTAGGGTCTCAGGGCCTCTGTGTCTCTGTGTCTCAGTGTCTCAGGACCTCTGGGTCTCAGGGTCTCACTGTATCAGGGTCTCAGGGCCTCTGCGTCTCTGGGTCTCAATGTCTCAGTGTCTCAGAGTCTCAGGGCCTCTGGGTCTCTGTGTCTCAGTGTCTCAGGGTCCTAGGGTCTCAGGGCCTCTGGGTCTCTGTGTCTCAGGGTCTCAGGACCTCTGGGTCTCAGGGTCTCACTGTATCAGGGTCTCAGGGCCTCTGCGTCTCTGGGTCTCAATGTCTCAGTGTCTCAGTGTCTCAGGGCCTCTGTGTCTGAGTGTCTCAGGGTCTCAGGGCCTCTGGATCTCTGTGTCTCAGTGTCTCAGGACGTCTGGGTCTCATGGTCTCTGTGTATCAGGGTCTCAGGGCCTCTGCGTCTCTGGGTCTCAATGTCTCAGTGTCTCAGTGTCTCAGGGCCTCTGTGTCTGAGTGTCTCAGGGTCTCAGGGCCTCTGGATCTCTGTGTCTCAGTGTCTCAGGACCTCTGGGTCTCAGGGTCTCTGTGTATCAGGGTCTCAGGGCCTCTGCGTCTCTGGGTCTCAATGTCTCAGTGTTTCAGTGTCTCAGAGTCTCAGGGCCTCTGAGTGTCTGTGTCACAGTTTCTCAGGGTCTCAGGTCCTCTGGGTCTCTTTGTCTCAGGGTCTCAGGTTCTAAGGGTCTCAGGGTCTCAGGGTCTCATGGCCTCTGGGTCTCTGGGTTTCTGAGTCTCAATGTCTCAGTGTCTGATGTCTCAGGGTCTCAAGGCATCTGAGTCTCAGTGTCTCAGGGCCTCAGGGCCTCTGGGTCTCTGGGTCTCTGAGTCTCAATGTCTTAGTGTCTCAGGGTCTCAGGGTCTCAGGGCCTCTGGGTCTCTGATTCTCAGTGTCTCATGGTCTCAGGGCCTCTGGGTCTCTGGGTCTCAGTGTCTCAGGGCATCTTTTTCTCTGTGTCTCAGTGTCTGTTTCTCAGGGTCTCAGGGTCTCAGGGCCTCTGGGTCTCTTTGTCTCAGGGTCTCAGGGTCTCAGGGTCTCATGGCCTCTGGGTCTCTGGGTCTCTGAGTCTCAATGTCTCAGTGTCTGATGTCTCAGGGTCTCAAGGCGTCTGAGTCTCAGTGTCTCAGGGTCTCACGGCCTCTGGGTGTATGTGTCTCAGGTTCTCAGGGTCACAGGGCCTCTGGGTCTCTGGGTCTCTGAGTCTCAATGTCTCAGTGTCTCAGGGTCTCAGGATCTCAGGGCCTCTGTGTCTCTGATTCTCAGTGTCTCATGGTCTCAGGGCCTCTTTTTCTCTATGTCTCAGTGTCTCAGGGTCTCAGGGTATCTGGGTCTCTGTGTCTCAGGGTCTCAGGGCCTCTGGGTCTCAGGGTATCAGGGTCTCAGGGCCTGTGGGTCTCAGGGTATCAGGGTCTCAGGGCCTGTGGGTCTCAGGGTATCAGGGTCTCAGGGCCTCTGGGTCTCTGAGTCTCAATGTCTCAGGGTCTCAGGGCCTCTGGGTCTCTGTGTCTCAGTGTCTCAGGGTCTCCGTGTCTCAGGGTCTCAGGGCCTCTGGGTCTCTGTGTCTCAGGGTCTCAGGGCCTCTGGGTCTCAGGGTCTCAGTGTCTCTGGGTCTCAGGGTCTCAGGACCTCTGGGTCTCAGGGTCTCAGGGTCTCTGGGTCTCTGTGTCCCAGGGTCTCAGGGCCTCTGGGTCTCAGTGTCTCAATGTCTCAGTGTCTCAGGGACTCAGTGCCTCTGGGTCTCTCAGTCTCAATGTCCCAGTGTCGCAGTGTCTCAGTGTCTCAGGATCTCAGGGTCTCAGGGTCTCTGGGTCTCTCAGTCTCAATGTCTCAGATTCTCAGTGTCTCAGGGTCTCAGGGTCTCTGGGTCTCTGAGTCTCAATGTCTCAGCGTCTCAGGGTCTCAGGGTCTCAGGGTCTCAGTGTCTCAGGGTCTCAGGGTCTCATGGCCTCTGGGTCTCTGGGTCTCTGAGTCTCGATGTCAAAGTGTCTGATGTCTCAGTGTCTCAAGGCGCCTGAGTCTCAGTGTCTCAGGGTCTCAGGGCCTCTGGGTCTATGTGTCTCAGGTTCTCAGGGTCTCAGGGCCTCTGGGTCTCTGGGTCTCTGAGTCTCAATGTCACAGTGTCTCAGGGTCTCAGGGCCTCTGGGTCTCTGATTCTCAGTGTCTCAGTGTCTCAGGGCCTCTGGGTCTCTGGGACTCAGTGTCTCAGGGTCTCAGGGCCTCTGGGTCTCTGGGTCTCAGGTTCTCAGGGTCTCAGGGCCTCTGGGTCTCTGGGTCTCTGAGTCTCAATGTCACAGTGTCTCAGGGTCTCAGGGCCTCTGGGTCTCTGATTCTCAGTGTCTCAGTGTCTCAGGGCCTCTGGGTCTCTGGGACTCAGTGTCTCAGGGTCTCAGGGCCTCTGGGTCTCTGGGTCTCAGTGTCTCAGGGTCTCAGGGCCTCTGGGTCTATGTGTCCCAGGGTCTCAGGGCCTCTGGGTCTCTGTGTCTCAATGTCTCACTGTCTCAGGGACTCAGGGCCTCTTCCTTTTTCCTTTTTCCTCGGATGGAGAAAGCTAGCACGAGGGGGCATGGCTTTAAATTAAGACGGGGTAGCTACAGGACGGATGTCAGGGGTAGGTTCTTTACCCAGCGGGTGGTGAGGGATTGGAATGCCCTGCCTGCTGCAGTTGTAAATGCGTCTAGTTTGGGGGCGTTTAAGAGATCTCTGGATAGGTTTATGGACGAAAAGGGATTGGTATAGGCTAGTGGGTCATTGTTTTTGTAACTGGTCGGCGCAACATCGTGGGCCGAAGGGCCTGTTCTGCGCTGTAATGTTCTATGTTCTATGTTCTATGGGTCTCTCAGTCTCAATGTCCCAGTGTCGCAGTGTCTCAGTGTCTCAGGGTCTCAGGGTCCCAGGTTCTCAGGGCATCTGGGTGTCTGCGTCTCAGTGTCTCAGGGTATCAGGGCTTCTGGGTCTCTGTGTCTCAGTGTCTCAGTGCCTCTGTGTCTGAGTGCCTCAGTGTCTCAGGACCTCTGGGTCTCAGGGTCTCAGTGTATCAGGGTCTCAGGGCCTCTGCGTCTATGGGTCTCAATGTCTCAGTGTCTCAGAGTCTCAGGGCCTCTGGGTCTCTGTGTCTGAGTGCCTCAGGGTTTCAGGGCCTCTGGGTCTCTGTGTCTAAGGGTCTCAGGGCCTTTGGGTCTCTGGGTCTCTGAGTCTCAATGACTCAGTGTCTCAGTGTCTCAGGGTGTCAGGGCCTCTGTGTCTCAGTGTCTCAGGTCCTCTGGGTCTCTGGGTCTCTGAGTCTCAATGTCTCAGTGTCTCGGGGTCTCTTGGCCTCTGAGTCTCAATATCTCAGTGTCTCAGGGTCCCAGGGTCTCAGGGCCTCTGGGTGTCTGTGTCTCATGGTCTCAGAGTCTCAGTGCCTTTGGGTCTCTGGGTCTCAATGTCTCAATGTCTCAGGGTTTCAGGGTCTCAAGGCCTCTGAGTCTCAGTGTCTCAGTGTCTCAGGGCCTCAGGGCCTTTGGGTCTATGTGTCTCAGGTTCTCAGGGTCTCAGGGCCTCTGGGTCTCTGGGTCTCTGAGTCTCAATGTCTCAGTGTCTCAGGGTCTCAGGGCCTCTGGGTCTCTGGGTCTCTGAGTCTCAATGTCTCAGTGTCTCAGGGTCTCAGGACCTCTGGGTCTCTATGTCTCAGTGTCTCAGGGTCTCAGGGTCTCACGGTCTCAGGGTCTCATGGCCTCTGGGTCTCTGGGTCTCTGAGTCTCAGTGTCCCAGTGTCTTAGGGTCTCAGGGCCTCTGGGTCTCTGGGCCTCTGGGTCTCTGTGTCTCACTGTCTCAGGGCCTCTGGGTCTCAGTGTCTCAGGGTCTCAGGGCCTCTGGGTCTCTGTGTCTCAGGGTCTCAGTGCCTCTGAGTCTCAGTGTCTCAGGGTCTCATGTCCTCTGGATCTCTGGGTCTCTGAGTCTCAGTGTCTCAGGGTCTCAGGGCCTCTGGGTCTCTGTGTCTCTGAGTCTCAATGTCTCAGTGTCCCTGGGTCTCAGAGCCTCTGGGTCTCTGTGTCTCTGAGTCTCAATGTCTCAGTGTCTCAGGTTCTCAGGGCCTTTGGGTCTCTGTGTCTCAGGGTCTCAGGGCCTCTGGGTCTCAGGGTCTCAGTGTCTCAGTGTCTCAGGGTCTCAGGGTCTCTGGGTCTCTGTGTCTCAGGGTCTCAGGGCCTCTGGGTCTCTGGGTCTCAGTGTCTCAGGGTCTCAGGGCTTCTGGGTCTCTGTGTCTCAGGGCCTCTGGGTCTCTGTGTCTCTGAGTCTCAATGTCTCAGTGTCTCAGTGTCTCAGAGCCTCTGGGTCTCTGAGTCTCAATGTCTCTGTGTCTCTGAGTCTCAGTGTCTCAGTGTCTCAGGGTCTCAGGCCCTCTGTGTCTCTGTGTCTCAGTGTCTCAGGACCTCTGGGTCTCAGAGTCTCAGTGTATCAGGGTCTCAGGGCCTCTGCGTCTCTGGGTCTCAATGTCTCAGTGTTTCAGTGTCTCAGAGTCTCAGGGCCTGTGGGTCTCTTGGCCTCTGAGTCTCAATGTCTCAGTGTCTCAGGGTCACATGGTCTCAGGGCCTCTGAGTGTCTGTGTCTCAGTGTCTCAGGGTCTCAGGGCCTCTGGGTCTCTGGGTCTTAATGTCTCAATGTCTCAGGGTCTCAAGGTCTCAGGGTCTCATGGCCTCTTGGTCTCTGGGTCTCTGAGTCTCAATGTCTCAGTGTCTGATGTCTCAGGGTCTCAAGGCGTCTGAGTCTCAGTGTCTCAGGGTCTACGGCCTCTGGGTCTATGTGTCTCAGGTTCTCAGGGTCTCAGGGCCTCTGGGTCTCTGATTCTCAGTGTCTCAGTGTCTCATGGTCTCAGGGCCTCTGGGTCTCTGGGACTCTGTGTCTCAGGGTCTCAGGGCCTCTGGGTCTCAGGGTCTCAGTGTCTCAGGGTCTCAGGGCATCTTTTTCTCTGTGTCTCAGTGTCTCAGTATCTCAGGGTCTCAGGGTATCTGGGTCTCAGGGTCTCAGGGCCTCTGGGTCTCTGTGTCTCAGTGTCTCAGGGTCTCAGGGTCTCAGGGCCTCTGGGTCTCTGTGTCTCAGGGTCTCAGGGCCTCTGGGTCTCTGGGTCTCAGGGTCTCAGGGTCTCAGTGTCTCAGGGTCTCAGGACCTCTGGGTCTCAGGGTCTCAGGGTCTCTGGGTCTCTGTGTCTCAGGGTCTCTGGGTCTCTGGGTCTCGGTGTCTCAGGGTCTCAGGGCCTCTGGGTCTATGTGTCCCAGGGTCTCAGGGCCTCTGGGTCTCTGTGTCTCAATGTCTCAGTGTCGCAGTGTCTCAGGGTCTCAGGGTCTCTGGATCTCTGAGTCTCAATGTCTCAGCGTCACAGTGTCTCAGGGTCTCAGGGTCCCAGGTTCTCAGGCCATCTGGGTGTCTGCGTCTCAGTGTCTCAGGGTATCAGGGCTTCTGGGTCACTGTGTCTCAGTGTCTCAGTGTCTCAGGGTCTCAGTGCCTCTGTATCTGAGTGTCTCAGTGTCTCAGGGTCTCAGGGCCTCTGGGTCTCTGTGTCTCAGGGTCTCACTGCCTCTGAGTCTCAGTGTCTCAGTGTCTCAGGTCCTCTGGATCTCTGGGTCTCAGAGTCTCAGTGTCTCAGGGTCTCAGGGCCTCTGGGTCTCTGTGTCTCTGAGTCTCAATGTCTCAGTGTCCCTGGGTCTCAGAGCCTCTGGGTCTCTGAGTCTCAATGTCTCACATTCTCTGGGTCTCAGGATCTCAGAGCCTCTGTGTCTCAGGGTCTCATGGCCTCTGGGTATCTGTGTCTCAGGGTCTCAGTGTCTCAGGGTCTCAGGGTCTCAGGGCCTTTGGTTCTCTGGGTCTCTGAGTCTCAATGTCTCAGTGTCTCAGGGTCTCATGGCCTCTGGGCCTCAGGGTTTCTGTGTCTCAGTGTCTCAGGGCCTCAGGGCCTCTGCGTCTCAGGGTCTCAGGGCCTCAGGGCCTCTGGGTCTCTTTGTCTCTGAGTCTCAGTCTCTCAGGTTCTCAGGGCCTCTGGGTCTCAATTTCTCTGTGTCTCAGGGTCTCAGGGTCTCAGGGTCTCAGGGCCTCTGGGTCTCGGTGTCTCACTGTCTCAGGGCCTCTGGGTTACTGTCTCTCAGGGTCTCAGGGCCTCTAGGTCTCTGGGTCTCAGGGTCTCAGGGTCTCTGGGTCTCTGTGTCTCACTGTCTCAGGGCTTCTGGGTTACTGTCTCTCAGGGTCTCAGGGCCTCTGGGTCTCTGGGTCTCAGTGTCTCAGGGTCTCAGGGCCTCTGGGTCTCAGTGTCTCAGTGTGTCAGGTTCTCAGGGCCTCTGGGTCTCTCTGTCTCATGTCCTCTGGGTCTCTGGGCCTCTGTGTCTCAGGGTCTCAGGGCATCTGTGACTCAGTGTCTCAGGGTCTCAGGGCCTCTGGGTCTCTGGGTCTCTGGGTCTCAGGGTATCAGGGTCTTTGTGTCTCAGAGTCTCAGGGTCTCAGAGCCTCAGGGTCTCTGTGTCTCAGGGTCTCAGGGCCTCTGGGTCCCTGCGTCTTAGGGTCTCAGGGCCTCTGGGACTCTGAGTCTCAATGTCTCAGTGTCTTAGTGTCTCAGGGTCTCAGGGCCTCTGAATCTCAGTGTCGCAGGGTCTCAGGGCCTCTGGGCCTCAGGGATTCAGGGTCTCTGTGTCTCCAGGTCTCTGGGTCTCTGGGTCTCTGTGTCTCAGGGTCTCAGGGCCTCTGGGTCTCTGAGTCATAGTGTCTCAGGGTCTCAGTGCCTCTGGGTCTCAGTGTCTCAGGGTCTCAGGGTCTCAGGGCCTCTGGGCCTCAGGGTCTCAGTGTCTCAGGGCCTCAGTGTCTTAGGGTCTCAGGGCCTCTGGGTCTCAGGGTCTCAGTGTCTCAGGGTCTCAGGGTCTCAGTGCCTCTGGGTCTCAGTGTCTCAGGGTCTCAGGGTCTCAGGGCCTCTGGGTCTCAGGGTCTCAGTGCCTCAGGGTCTCAGGGCCTCTGGGTCTCTGTGTCTCAGTGTCTCAGGGCCTCTGGGTCTCTGAGTCTCAGTGACTCAGTGTCTCAGGGTCTCTGGGCCTCTGGGCCTCAGGGTCTCTGTGTCTCAGGGTCTCAGAGCATCTATGTCTCTGTGTCTCAGGGTCTCAGGGCCTCTGGGACTCTGAGTCTCAATGTCTCAGGGCCTCAGGGCCTCTGGGTCTCAGGGACTCAGGGTCACAGTGTCTCAGCGTCTCACGGCCTTTGGGACTTTGGGTCTCTGTGTCTCAGGGCCTCAGGGTCTCTGGGTCAATGTGTCTCAGGGCCTCTGGGCCTCTGGGTCTCTGTGTCACAGTGTCTCAGGGAGTCAGGGCCTTTGGGTCTCAGGGTCTCAGTGTCTCAGGGTCTCAGGGTCTCTGTGTCTCAGGGTCTCAGGGTCGCTGGGTCTCTGTGTCTCAGGGACTCAGGGCCTTTGGTCTCTGGGTGTCAGTGTCTCAAGGTCTCAGGGCCTCTGGGTCTCAGGGCGTCTGGGTCTCTGTGTCTCTGTGTCTCAAGGTCTCAGGGCCTTTGGTCTCTGTGTCTCTGAGTCTCAGTGTCTCAGTGTCTCAGGGTCTCTGTGTCTCTGTGTCTCAGGGTCTCAGGGTCTCAGGGCCTCTGGTTCTCTGTGTCTCAGGGTCTCAAGGTCTCAGGGTCTCAGGGCCTCTGGGTCTCTGTGTCTCTGAGTCTCAGTGTCTCAGGGTCTCAGTGCCTCCGGGTCTCTGATTCTCAGTGTCTCAGGGCCTCAGGGCCTTTGGGTCTCTGTGTCTCAGTTTCTCAGGGCCTCTGGGTCTCAGTGTCTCAGGGTCTCAGTGCCTCTGGGTCTCAGGGTCTCAGGGTCTCTGGGTCTCTGGGTCTCTGTGTCTCAGGGCCTCAGGGCCTCAGGGCCTCTGGGTCTCTGTGTCTCAGGGTATCAGGGCCTTTGGGTCTCTGAGTCTCTGAGTCTCAATGTCTCAGTGTCTCAGAGCCTCTGTGTCTCTGAGTCTCAGTGCCTCAGTGTCACAGGGTCTCAGGCCCTCTGGGTCTCTGTGTCTCTGAGTCTCAGTGTCTCAGTGTCTCAGGGTCTCAGGGCCTCAGGGCCTCTGGGTCTCTGTGTCACAGGGTCTTAGTGCCTCTGAGTCTCAGTGTCTCAGTGTCGCTGAGTCTCAGTGTCTCAGGGTCTCAGGGCCTCTGGGTCTCTGGGTCTCAATTTCTCTGCGTCTCAGGGTCTCAGGGTCTCTTTGTCTCACTGTCTCTGGGCCTCTGGGTTACTGTCTCTCAGGGTCTCAGGGCCTCTGGGTCTCTGGGTCTCAGTGGCTCAGTGTCTCAGGGCCTCTCGGTCTCTGGGCCTCAGTGTCACTGTGTATCAGGGTCTCAGGGCCTCTGGGCCTCAGGGTCTCTGTGTCTCCGTGTCTCAGGGTCTCAGGGCTTCAGGGCCTCTGGGTCTCAGGGTCAATGTGTCTCAGGGTCTCAGGGTCTCAGGGCCTCTGTGTCTCAGGGTCTCAGTGCCTCAGGTTCTCAGGGCCTCTGGGTCTCAGTGTCTCAGGGCCTCTGGGTCTCTGAGTCTCAGTGTCTCAGTGTCTCAGGGTCTCAGGGCCTCTGGGTCTCTGTGTCTCAGGGTCTCAGGGCCTCTGGGTCTCAGGGTCTCAGTGTCTCAGTATCTCAGGTTCTCAGGGCCTCTGGATCTCTGGGTCTCTGGGTCTCAGTGTCTTAGGGTCTCAGGGCCTCTGGGTCCCAGGGACCCAGTGTCTCAGGGTCTCACGGCGTCAGGGCCTCTGGGTCTCAGGGCCTCTGGGTCTCAGTGTCTTAGGGTCTCTGGGTCTCAGGGTCTCATGGTCTCTGAGTCTCAGTGTCTCAGGGTCTCAGGGCCTCTGGGTCTCAATTTGTCTGTGTCTCAGGGTCTCTGGGTCTCAGGGTCTCATGGTCTCTGAATCTCTGTGTCTCAGGGTCTCAGGGTCTCAGGGCCTTTGGGTCTCTGGGTCTCTGTGTCTCAGGGTCTCAGGGCCTCTGGGTCTCTCTGTCTCATGTCCTCTGGGTCTCTGGGTCTCTGGGTCTCTGAGTCTCAATGTCTCAGTGTCTCAGGTTCTCAGGGTCTCAGGGCCTCTGGGTGTCTCTGTCTCATGTCCTCTGGGTCTCTGGGTCTCTGAGTCACAGTGTCTCTGTGTCTCAGGGCCTCTGGGTCTCTGTGTCTCTGAGTCTCAGTGTCTCAGGGTCTCAGGGCCTCTGGGTCTCTGTGTCTCAGTTTCTGAGTGTCTCAGGGTCACAGGGTCTCAGGGCCTCTGGGTCTCTGTGTCTCAGGCCTATAGGTCTCTGGGTCTCTGGGTCTCTGTGCCTCAGGGCCTCTGGGTCTCTGGGTCTCTGTGTCTCAGGGTCTCAGGGCCTTGGGTCTCTTTGTCTCAGGGTCTCAGGGTCTCAGGGCCTCTGGGTCTCTGTGTCTCACTGGCTCAGGGCCTCTGGGTCTCAGGGTCTCAGTGTCTCAGTGTCTCAGCATCTCAGGGTCTCAGGGCCTCTGGATCTCTGGGTTTCTGAGTCTCAATGTCTCAGTGTCTCAGGGTCTCAGGGCCTCTCGGTCTCAGTGTCTCAGTGCCTCAGGGTCTCAGGGCCTCTGGGTTTCTGGGTCTCAATTTCTCAGTGCCTCAGGGTCTCAGGGTCTCTGTGTCTCAGGGCCTCTGGGATTCAGGGTCTCAGTGTCTCAGGGTCTCAGGGTCTCAGTCCCTCAAGGCCTCTGGGTCACTGTGTCTCAGGGTCTCACGGCTTCAGTGTCTCAGGGTCTCAGGGTCACTGGGTCTCTGAGTCTCAGTGTCTCAGCGTCTCAGGGTCTCTGGGTCTCTGTGTCTCAGGGTCTCAGGGCATCTGGGTCTCTATGTCTCAGGATCTCAGGGTCTCAGGGTCTCTGGGTCTCTGGGCCTTTGGGTCTCTGTGTCTCAGGGTCTCAGGGTCTCAGGGCCTCTGGGTCTCTGTGTCTCACTGTCTCAGGGCCTCTGGGTCTCTGTGTCTCACTGTCTCAGGGCCTCTGAGTCACTGTCTCTCAGGGTCTCAGGGCCTCTCGGTCTCAGGGTCTCAGGGTCTCAGGGCCTATATGTCTCAGGGTCTCAGGGTCTCTGGGTCTCTGTGTCTCAGGGTCTCAGGGCCCCTGGGTCTCTGGTTCTCAGGGTCTCAAGGCCTCTGGGTCTCTGTGTCTCAGAGTCACAGTGTCTCAGAGTCTCAGGGCCTCTGAGTCTCAGTGTCTCAGGGTCTTAGGGCCTCTGGGTCTCAGGGTCTCAGTGTCTCAGAGTCTCAGGGTCTCAGGGTCTCAGGGCCTCTGGGCCTCTGGGCCTCAGGGTCTCAGGTCTCAGGGCATCTGGGTCTCTATGTCTCAGTGTCTCAGGGCTTCTGGGTCTCAGGGCCTCTGGGTCTCTGTGTCTCATTGTCTCAGGTTCTCAGTGCCTCTGGGTCTCTGAGTCTCAGGATCTCAGGGCCTCTGGGTCTCTCTGTCTCACTGTCTCAGGGCCTCTGGGTCACTGTCTCTCAGGGTCTCAGGGCCTCTCGGTCTCAGGGTCTCAGTGCCTCAGGGTCTCAGGGCCTCTGGGTCTCAGTGTCTCAGTGTCTCAGGTTCTCAGGGCCTCGGGGTCTCTCTGTCTCATGTCCTCTGGGTCTCTGGGTTTCTGATTCTCAATGTCTCAGTGTCTCAGGGTCTCTGGGTCTCTGTGTCTCAGGGCATCTGGGTCTCTATGTCTCAGGGTCTCAGGGTCTCTGGGTCTCAGGGCCTCTGGGTCTCTGTGTCTCATTGTCTCAGGGTCTCAGGGCCTCTGGGTCTCTGGTTCTCTGAGTCACAGTGTCTCAGAGTCTCAGGGCCTCTGAGTCTCAGTGTCTCAGGGTCTTAGGGCCTCTGGGTCTCAGGGTCTCAGTGTCTCAGAGTCTCAGGGTCTCAGGGCCTCTGGGTCTCAGGGTCTCAGGTCTCAGGGCATCTGGGTCTCTATGTCTCAGTGTCTCAGGGCTTCTGGGTCTCAGGGCCTCTGGGTCTCTGTGTCTCATTGTCTCAGGTTCTCAGTGCCTCTGGGTCTCTGAGTCTCAGGATCTCAGGGCCTCTGGGTCTCTGTGTCTCACTGTCTCAGGGCCTCTGGGTCACTGTCTCTCAGGGTCTCAGGGCCTCTCGGTCTCAGGGTCTCAGTGCCTCAGGGTCTCAGGGCCTCTGGGTCTCAGTGTCTCAGTGTCTCAGGTTCTCAGGGCCTCGGGGTCTCTCTGTCTCATGTCCTCTGGGTCTCTGGGTTTCTGATTCTCAATGTCTCAGTGTCTCAGGGTCTCTGGGTCTCTGTGTCTCAGGGCATCTGGGTCTCTATGTCTCAGGGTCTCAGGGCCTCTGGGATTCAGGGTCACAGTGTCTCAGGGTCTCAGGGTCTCAGTCCCTCAAGGCCTCTGGGTCACTGTGTCTCAGGGTCTCACTGCCTCAGGGACTCTGGGTCTCAGGTTCTCAGGGCCTCTGGGTCTCAGTGTCTCAGTGTCTCAGGGTCTCGGTGTTTCAGGGTCTCAATTTCTCAGGGTCTCTGGGAAACTGGGTGTCCGGGTCTCTGAGTCTCAGGGTCTCAGTGTCACACTGTCTCAGGGTCTCTGGGGTTCTGGGTCTCAGGGCCTCCGTGTCTCAGAGTCTCAGAGTCTCTGGGTCTCAGTGCTTTGTATCTCAGGGTCTCAGGGACTGAATGTCTCAGGGTCTCAGTGTCTCAGTGTCGCAGGGACTCAGTGTCTCAATGTCTCAGTGCCTCAGTGTCTCAGGGTCTCAGTGTCTCAATGTCTCAGTGCCTCAGTGTCTCAGTGTCTCAGGGTCTCAGTGTCTCAGGGTCTCAGTGTTTCACGGTCTCAGGGTCTCAGTGTCTCACGGTCTCAGTGTCTCAGTGTCTCAGGGTCTCAGGGTCTCAGGTTCTCAGGGCCTCTGGGTCTCAGTGTCTCAGGTTCTCAGGGCCTCGGGGTCTCTCTGTCTCATGTCCTCTGGGTCTCTGGGTTCCTGATTCTCAATGTCTCAGGGTCTCTGGGTCTCTGTGTCTCAGGGCATCTGGGTCTCTATGTCTCAGGGTCTCAGGGTCTCTGGGTCTCAGGGCCTCTGGGTCTCTGTGTCTCATTGTCTCAGGGTATCAGGGCCTCTGGGATTCAGGGTCTCAGTGTCTCAGGGTCTCAGGGTCTCAGTCCCTCAAGGCCTCTGGGTCACTGTGTCTCAGGGTCTCACTGCCTCAGGGACTCTGGGTCTCAGGTTCTCAGGGCCTCTGGGTCTCAGTGTCTCAGTTTCTCAGGGTCTCTGTGTTTCAGGGTCTCAATTTCTCAGGGTCTCTGGGAAACTGGGTGTCCGGGTCTCTGAGTCTCAGGGTCTCAGTGTCACACTGTCTCAGGGTCTCTGGGGTTCTGGGTCTCAGGGCCTCCGTGTCTCAGAGTCTCAGAGTCTCTGGGTCTCAGTGCTTTGTATCTCAGGGTCTCAGGGACTGAATGTCTCAGGGTCTCAGTGTCTCAGTGTCGCAGGGACTCAGTGTCTCAATGTCTCAGGGTCTCAGTGTCTCAGGGTCTCCGTGTCTCAGTGTCTCAGGTTCTCAGTGTCTCAGTGTCTCAGGGTCTCAGTGTCTCAGGGTCTCAGTGTCTCAGGGTCTCAGTGTCTCAGTGTCTCAGGGTCTCAGTGTCTCACGGTCTCAGGGTCTCAGTGTCTCAGGGTCTCAGTGTCTCAGGGTCTCAGAGTCTCAGGGTCTCTGGGTCTCTGGGTCTCAGTGTCTCAGTGTCTCAGAGTCTCAGTGTGTCAGTGTGTCAGTTCCTCAGGGTCTGGGTCTCAGGGTCTCTGGGACTCAGTGTTTCAGTCTCTCAGGGTCTCAGTGTCTCTGGGTTTCTGGGTCTCTTGGTCTCTGCGTCTAAGGGTCTCTGGGTCTCAGGGCCACAGGGCCTCAGGGTCTCAGGGTCACAGTGTCTCAGTGGCTCAGGGTCCCTGGGTCTCATGGCCTTTGGGTTTCTGGGTCTCTGGATCTCAGTGTCTTCGTGTCTCAGGGTCTCAGGGTCCCTGTTCCTCAGTGCTTAGTGTCTCAGGGTCTCAGAGTCTCAGGGTCTCAGGGCCTCTGGGTCTCAGCGTCTCAGTGTCTCAGGGTCTCAGGGCCTCTGGGTCTCTGGGTCTCAGGGTTTCAGGGTTTCATGGTTTCAGTGTCTCAGTGTCTCAGTGTCTCAGGGTCTGGGTCTCTGGGACTCCTGGTCTTTGTGTCTCAGGGTGCCCGTGTCTCTGAGTCTCAGGGTCTCACTGTCTCAGGGTCACAGGGTTTCAGTGTCTCTGTGTCTCAGGGTCTCAGGGTTTCAGGGACCCTGGGTCCCAGTGTCTCAGTGTCTCAGGGTCTCTGGGTCTCAGTGTCTCAGGGTCTCAGTGTCTCTGTGTCTCTCGGTCTCAGTGTCTCAGGATCTCAGGGTCTCAGTATCTCAGTATTTCAGGGTCTCAGTGACTCTGGGTCTCTGGGTCTCTTGGTCTCAGGGTCTCTGGGCCTCTGGGCCTCAGTGTCTCAGGGTCTCAGTGTCTCAGGGTGTCAGTGTCTCAGGGTATGCGGGTCTCAATGTCCCAGTGTCTCAGGGTCTCTGGCTCTCAGTGTCTCAGGGTCTCTGGGCCTGTGTGTCTCTGGGTCTCTGGGTCTGAGGGTCTCTGTGTCTCAGGGTCTCAGTGCCTCAGGGTCTCAGAGTCCATGGTTATCTGGGTCTCTGGGACCCTGGGTGTCTGGGTCTCAGGTTCTCTGGGTTTCTGGGTCTCAGGGATTCAATGTCTCAGTGTCTCAGGGTTTAGTGTCTCAAGGTCTCCGGGTCTCAGTGTCGCAGGAATCAGGGTCCCTGGGTCTCTGGGTCTCGGGGTCTCGGGGTCTCTGGGTCTCGGGGTCTCAGGGTCTCAGAGTCTCTGGGTGTCTGGGTCTCTGTGTCTCAGTGTCTCAGTTTCTCTGTGCCTCTGCGTCTCAGGGTCTCAGTGTCTCAGGGTCTCAGGGTGTCAGGGTCTCAGTGTCTCAAGGTCTCAGTGTCTGGTTATCTCAGTGTCTCAGGGTCTCAGTGTCTCTGTGTTTCAGGGTTTCAGTGTCTCAGGGTCTCAGTCTCTCAGCTTCTCAGTGTCTCAGTGACTCAGGGTCTCGGTGCCTCAATGTGTCAATGTCTCAGTGTCTCAGGGCCTCAGGGTCTCAGGGTCTCAGTGTTCCTGTGTTTCAGGGTCTCAGTGAGTAAGGGTCTCAGTGTCTCAGGGGCTCAGTGTCTTGGTGTCTCAGAGTCTCTGTGTCTCAGTGTCTGAGGGTCTCAGTTTCTGAGGGTCTCTGGGTCTCTGGGTATACGGCTCTCTGGGTCTCAGGGTCTCAGTGTCTCAGTGTCTCAAGGTCTCTGGGTTTCAGTGTCTCGGTGTCTCAGGGTCTCAGGGTCTCTGTGTCTCCAGATCTCAGTGTCTCAGGCTCTCAGGGTCTCAGGGTCTCTGGGTCTCAGCGCCTCTGGGTCTCTGTGTCTCATTGTCTCAGGGTCTCAGGGCCTCTGGGTTTCTGGGTCTCAATTTCTCAGTGTCTCAGGGTCTCTGTGTCTCAGGGTCTCAGGGCCTCTGGGTCTCAATGTCTCAGGGTCTGTGGGTCTCTGTGACTCAGTATCTCAGTGTCAGAATGTTTTAGGGTCACTGGGTCTCTCGGCCTCAGTGTCTCAGGGTCTCAGTGTCCAAATGTCTCAGGATCTCTGGGTTTCTGTGTCTCAATGCCTTAGGGTCCCAATGCCTCAGCTTCTCTGGGTCTCTGGGTCTCAGTGTCTCAGTGCCTCAGGGCCTCACTGTCTCAGGATCTCAGGGCCTCTGGGTCACTGTGTCTCAGGGTCTCAGGGCCTCTGGGTCTCAGGGTCTCTGAGTCTCAATGTCTCAGTGTCTCAGTGCCTCAGTGTCTCAATGTATCTGGGTCTCTGGGTCTCTGGGTCTCTGTGTCTTAGTGTCTCAATGTCTCAGAGTCTCCGTGTCTCAATGTCTCAGGGTCTCAGTGTCTGTGGGTCTCTGTGTCTCAGTGTCTCAATGTCTCTGGGACTGTGGGTCTCAGTGTCTCAGTGTCTCAATGTATCAGGGTCTCTGTGTCTCAGGGTCTCTGTGTCTCAATGTCTCAGTGTCTCAGTGTCTCAATGTCTCAGTGTCTCTGTGTCTCAATGTCTCAGGGACTCTTTGTCTCAGGGTCTCTGGGTCTCAGGGTCTCTGGGTCTCAATGTATCAGGGTCTCTGGGTCTCAGGATCTCTGGGTCTCTGAGACCCAGAGACCCTGAGGCATTGAGACGCTGAGACACAAAGACCCAGAGACCCAGAGACACCGAGACCCTGAGACCCAGAGACACTGACACATTGAGACCCAGAGACAGTGACACATTGAGACACTGAGATACAGAGACCCAGAGACGGTGAGACACTGAGACCCAGAGAACCAGAGAGCATGAGACACTGAGACACAGAGATTCCAGAGGCACTGAGACACAGAGTCCCAGAGACCCAGAGATGGTGAGACACTGAGCCACTGAGACCCAGAGACCCAGAGACACAGAGAGCATGAGACTTTGAGACCCTGAAACACTGAGACACAGAGACCTTGAGACCCAGAGACCCTGAGGCATTGAGACACTGAGACACAAAGACCCAGAGACCCAGAGAAACCGAGACCCTGAGACCCAGAGGCACTGACACATTGAGACACTGAGATACAGAGACCCAGAGACGGTGAGACACTGAGATACTGAGACCCAGAGACCCTGAGAACCAGAGACACAGAGACACAGAGACCCTGAGACCCAGAGAACCAGAGAGCATGAGACACTGAGACACAGAGATTCCAGAGGCACTGAGACACAGAGTCCCAGAGACCCAGAGATGGTGAGACACTGAGCCACTGAGACCCAGAGACCCAGAGACACAGAGAGCCTGAGACTTTGAGACCCTGAAACACTGAGACACAGAGACCTTAAGACCCAGAGATCCTAAGACACTGAACACTGAGACCCAGAGACCCAGAGGACCTGAGACCGAGAAGCCCTGAGACATTGAGACACAGAGACCCAGAGAGAAAGAGAACAAGACAACCTGAGACCAAGTTACCCTGAGACCCAGAGACACAGAGACCCAGATACACAGAGACCCTGACACATTGAGACTCGAAGGCAATGAGACACAGAGACACTGAGACAAAGAGACACAAGAAACTGAGACTCTGAGACAGAGACACGGAGACACTGAGACAAAGAGACACTGAGACTCTGAGACACTGAGACACTGAGACACTGAGTCACAGAGAAAGTGAGACACAGAGGCACTGAGACACTGACACACAAAGACACTCAGACACTCAGGCACAGAGACACTGAGACTGAGACACTGAGACACTGAGACACTCAGGCACGGAGACACTGAGAAACAGACACACAGAGACACAGAGACACTGAGACTCTGAGACACTGAGACAATGAGACACAGAGGCACAGAGACAATGAGACACTGAGACAAAGAGTCACTGAGACACTGAGAAACTGAGGCACAGAGACACAGAGACATTGAGACTCTGAGACACTGAGACACAGAGACACAGAGACACTGAGACACTGAGACACAGGGACACTGAGACACAGAGACACTGAGACACCGAGACACTGAGACACCGAAGCACAGAGACACTGAGACACTGAGACTCTGAGACACTGAGACAGAGAGACACTGAGACACAGAGAAACTGAGACACAGAGACTCTGAGACACTGAGACACTGCGGCACAGAGACAAAGAGACACAGATTCACTGAGACAATGAGACACTGAGACACAGAGACTCTGAGACACTGAGACACAGAGACACTGAGACACTGAGACATTGAGACACAGAGACACTGAGACACTGAAACACTGAGACACAGAGACATTGAGACTCTGAGACACTGAGACACTGAGGCACAGAGACACAGAGACACAGATACACTAAGACACTGAGACACAGGGACACTGAGACACAGAGACACTGAGACACTGAGACAAAGAGTCACTGAGACACTGAGAAACTGAGGCACAGAGACACAGATACATTGAGACTCTGAGACACTGAGACAATGAAACTCGGAGACACTGAGACACTGAGACACTTAGACACAGAGACACTGAGGCACAGAGACACAGAGACACTGAGACTGTGAGACACTGAGACACTGAGGCACAGAGACACTGAGACATTGAGACACAGAGACACTGAGACACTGAGAATCTGAGACACTGAGACACAGAGACACTGAGACACTGAGACACTGAGACTCTGAGACACGGAGACACAGAGACACTGAGACACAGAGACACTGAGACTCTGAGACACTGAGAAACTGAGACACTGAGGCACTGAGGCACAGAGACACTGAGAGACTGAGACCAAGAGACACAGAGACACTGAGATATTGAGACACAGAGACACTGAGACATTGAGACACAGACACACTGAGACACTGAGACTCTGAGATACTGAGACACTGAGGCACAGAGACACTGAGACACTGAGGCTCAGAGACACTGAGACCAAGACACAGAGCGATACGGAGACTCTGAGACACTGAGACACTGAGACATTGAGACACTGAGACATAGAGACACAGAGACAGTGAGACACTGAGGCTCAGAGACACTGAGACCAAGAGACAGAGAGATACGGAGACTCTGAGACACTGAGACACTGAGGCACAGAGACACTGAGACACGGAGACACAGAGACACTGAGACACTGAGACATAGAGACACAGAGACACTGAGACACTGAGACTCTGAGACTCGGAGGAACTGAGACACAGAGACTCTGAGGCGCAGAGGCACTGAGACACAGAGTTACTGAGGCTCTGAGACACTGAGACACTGAGCCACTGAGACAATGAGACTCTGAGACACAGAGACACTGAGAAACTGAGACTCTGAGACTCTGAGGCACTGAGACACTGAGACACAGAGACACTGAGGCGCAGAGGCACTGAGACACAGAGTTACTGAGACTCTGAGACACTGAGACAATGAAACTCAGAGACACTGAGGCGCAGAGGCACTGAGACACTGAGACACAGAGACACTGAGACTCTGAGACACTGAGACAATGAAACTCGGAGACACTGAGACACTTAGACACAGAGACACTGAGGCACAGAGACACAGAGACACTGAGACTGTGAGACACTGAGACACTGAGGCACAGAGACACTGAGACATTGAGACACAGAGACACTGAGACACTGAGAATCTGAGACACGGAGACACAGAGACACTGAGACACTGAGGCTCAGAGACACTGAGACCAAGAGACAGAGAGATACGGAGACTCTGAGACACTGAGACACTGAGGCACAGAGACACTGAGACACTGAGGCACAGAGACACTGAGACTCTGAGACGCTGAGACACTGACCCCCAGAGACACAGAGACACTGACACACTGAGACACTGAGGCACAGAGACACTGAGACACTGAGAATCTGAGACACTGAGACTCTGAGACACTGAGACACTGAGGCACAGAGACACTGAGACACTGAGAATCTGAGACACTGAGAGAGAGAGACACTGAGACACTGAGACTCTGAGACACTGAGACACAGAGACACTGAGACACAGAGACATTGAGAATCTGAGACACTGAGACACTGCGACACTGAGACACTGAGACACAGAGACATGAGACACTGAGACATAGAGACACTGAGACACTGAGGCTCAGAGACACTGAGACCAAGACGCAGAGCGATACGGAGACTCTGAGACACTGAGACACTGAGGCTCAGAGACACTGAGACACTGAGACACTGAGACATTGAGACTCTGAGATACTGAGACACTGAGACACTGAGACACTGAGACACAGAGACACTGAGACACTGAGACATAGAGACACAGAGACAGTGAGACACTGAGGCTCAGAGACACTGAGACCAAGAGACACTGAGACACTGAGACACCGAGACAGTGAGACACCGAGGCACAGAGACACAGAGACACTGTGACTCTGAGACACTGAGACACTGAGACACACAGACACTGAGACACAGAGACACTGAAACACTGAGACAATGAGGCACAGAGAAACTGAGAAACAGGGACACAGAGACACTGAGACACAGAGACTCTGAGACACTGAGACACTGCGGCACAGAGACAAAGAGACACAGATTCACTGAGACACTGAGACACAGAGACTCTGAGGCACTGAGACACAGAGACATTGAGACTCTGAGACACTGAGACACTGAGGCACAGAGACACAGAGACACTGAGACACAGGGACACTGAGACTCTGAGACACTGAGACAATGAAACCCGGAGACACTGAGACACTGAGACACTTAGACACAGAGACACTGAGGCACAGAGACACAGAGACACTGAGACTGTGAGACACTGAGACACTGAGGCACAGAGACACTGAGACATTGAGACACAGAGACACTGAGACACTGAGAATCTGAGACACTGAGACACAGAGACACTGAGACAATGAGACTCTGAGACACGGAGACACAGAGACACTGAGACACTGAGACACAGAGACACTGAGACTGAGACACTGAGAAACTGAGACACTGAGGCACAGAGACACTGAGAGACTGAGACCAAGAGACACAGAGACACTGAGACATTGAGACACAGAGACACTGAGACATTGAGACACAGACACACTGAGACACTGAGACTCTGAGATACTGAGACACTGAGGCACAGAGACACTGAGACACTGAGACACTGAGGCTCAGAGACACTGAGACCAAGACACAGAGCGATACGGAGACTCTGGGACACTGAGACACTGAGGCACAGAGACACTGAGACACTGAGACACTGAGACATTGAGACACTGAGACATAGAGACACAGAGACAGTGAGACACTGAGGCTCAGAGACACTGAACCAAGAGACAGAGAGATACGGAGACTCTGAGACACTGAGACACAGAGGCACAGAGACACTGAGACACTGAGACATAGAGACACAGAGGCAGTGAGACACTGGGACACAGGGAAACTGAGACACAGCGACACTGAGACACTGAGGCTCAGAGACACGGACACCAAGACGCAGAGCGAGACGGAGACTCTGAGACACTGAGACACTGAGGCACAGAGACACTGAGACACTGAGACACTGAGACACAGAGACATTGAGACTCTGAGTTACTGAGACACTGAGACACTGAGGCACAGAGACACTGAGACATAGAGACACAGAGAAAGTGAGACACTGAGGCTCAGAGACACTGAGACCAAGAGACAGAGAGATACGGAGACTCTGAGACACTGAGGCACAGAGACACTGAGACACTGAGACACTGAGACACTGAGACATAGAGACACAGAGACAGTGAGACACTGAGACACAGGGACACTGAGACACAGAGACACTGAGACACTGAGACACCGAGACACCGAGGCACAGAGACACAGAGACACTGAGACACTGCGACTCTGAGACACTGAGACACTGAGACACACAGACACTGAGACACAGAGACACTGAAACACTGAGACAATGAGGCACAGAGATACTGAGAGACAGGGACACAGAGACTCTGAGACACTGAGACTCTGAGACACTGAGACACTGAGACACAGAGACACTGAGACACTGAGACACAGAGACTCTGAGACACTGAGACACAGAGACATTGAGACTCTGAGACACTGAGACACTGAGGCACAGAGACACAGAGACACTGAGACACAGGCACACTGAGACTCTGAGACACTGAGACAATGAAACCCGGAGACACTGAGACACTGAGACACTTAGACACAGAGACACTGAGGCACAGAGACACAGAGACACTGAGACTGTGAGACACTGAGACATTGAGGCACAGAGACACTGAGACATTGAGACACAGAGACACTGAGACACTGAGAAAATGAGACACTGAGACACAGAGACACTGAGACAATGAGACTCTGAGACACGGAGACACAGAGACACTGAGACACAGAGACACTGAGACTGAGACACTGAGAAACTGAGACACTGAGGCACAGAGACACTGAGAGACTGAGACCAAGAGACACAGAGACACTGAGACATTGAGACACAGAGACACTGAGACATTGAGACACAGACACACTGAGACACTGAGACTCTGAGATACTGAGACACTGAGGCACAGAGACACTGAGACACTGAGACACTGAGACACAGAGACATTGAGACTCTGAGTTACTGAGACACTGAGACACTGAGACACTGAGGCACAGAGACACTGAGACACTGAGACATAGAGACACAGAGAAAGTGAGACACTGAGGCTCAGAGACACTGAGACCAAGAGACAGAGAGATACGGAGACTCTGAGACACTGAGACACTGAGGCACAGGGACACTGAGACACAGAGACACTGAGACACTGAGACACCGAGACACCGAGGCACAGAGACACAGAGACACTGAGACACTGCGACTCTGAGACACTGAGACACTGAGACACACAGACACTGAGACACAGAGACACTGAAACACTGAGACAATGAGGCACAGAGATACTGAGAGACAGGGACACAGAGACTCTGAGACACTGAGACTCTGAGACACTGAGACACTGAGACACAGAGACACTGAGACACTGAGACACTGAGGCACAGAGACACAGAGACACTGAGACACAGGGACACTGAGACTCTGAGACACTGAGACAATGAAACTCGGAGACACTGAGACGCTGAGACACTTAGACACAGAGACACTGAGGCACAGAGACACAGAGACACTGAGACTGTGAGACACTGAGACACTGAGGCACAGAGACACTGAGACATTGAGACACAGAGACACTGAGACACTGAGAATCTGAGACACTGAGACACAGAGACACTGAGACACTGAGACTCTGAGACACGGAGACACAGAGACACTGAGACACAGAGACACTGAGACTCTGAGACACTGAGAAACTGAGACACTGAGGCACTGAGGCACAGAGACACTGAGAGACTGAGACCAAGAGACACAGAGACACTGAGATATTGAGACACAGAGACACTGAGACATTGAGACACAGACAAACTGAGACAGTGAAACTCTGAGATACTGAGACACTGAGGCTCAGAGACACTGAGACCAAGACACAAAGCGATACGGAGACTCTGAGACACTGAGACACTGAGGCACAGAGACACTGAGACACTGAGACACAGAGACATTGAGACACTGAGACATAGAGACACAGAGACAGTGAGACACTGAGGCTCAGAGACACTGAGACCAAGAGACAGGGAGATACGGAGACTCTGAGACACTGAGACACTGAGGCACAGAGACACTGAGGCACAGCGAAACGGAGACAGAGAGACACTGAGACACTGAGACACAGAGACATAGAGACACAGAGACACTGAGACACTGAGACTCTGAGACTCGGAGGAACTGAGACACCGAGACACAGAGACACTGAGGCGCAGAGGCACTGAGAGACAGAGTTACTGAGGCTCTGAGACACTGAGACACAGAGACAATGAGACTCTGAGACACAGAGACACTGAGAAACTGAGAGTCTGAGACTCTGAGGCACTGAGACACTGAGACACAGAGACACTGAGGCGCAGAGGCACTGTGACACAGAGTTACTGAGACTCTGAGACACTGAGACAATGAAACTCGGAGACACTGAGGCGCAAAGGCACTGAGACACTGAGACAGAGAGACACTGAGACTCTGAGACACTGAGACAATGAAACTCGGAGACACTGAAACACTGAGACACTTAGACACAGAGACACTGAGGCACAGAGACACTGAGACATTGAGACACAGAGACACTGAGACACTGAGAATGTGAGACACTGAGACACAGAGACACTGAGACACTGAGACGCTGAGACACGGAGACACAGAGACACAGAGACACTGAGACACAGAGACACTGAGACTCTGAGACACTGAGAAACTGAGGCACTGAGACACTGAAGCACAGAGACACTGAGAGACTGAGACCAAGAGACACAGAGACACTGAGACATTGAGACACAGAGACACTGAGACATTGAGACACAGACACACTGAGGCACTGAGACTCTGAGATACTGAGACACTGAGGCACAGAGACACTGAGACACTGAGACACTGAGGCTCAGAGACACTGAGAACAAGACACAGAGCGATACGGAGACTCTGAGACACTGAGACACTGAGGCACAGAGACACTGAGACACTGAGACACTGAGACATAGAGACACAGAGACAGTGAGACACTGAGGCTCAGAGACACTGAGACCAAGAGGCAGAGAGATACGGAGACTCTGAGACACTGAGACACTGAGGCACAGAGACACTGAAACACTGAGACACGGAGACACAGAGACACTGAGACACAGAGACACTGAGACACTGAGACATAGAGACACAGAGGCACAGAGGCACTGAGACACTGAGACTCTGAGACTCGGAGGAACTGAGACACTGAGACACAGAGACACTGAGGCGCAGAGGCACTAGGACACAGAGTTACTGAGACTCTGAGACACTGAGACACTTAGACAGTAAGACACTGAGACATTGAGACACTGAGACACAGAGACACTGAGACACTGAGACACTGAGACACTGAGACACCGAGACACCGAGTCACAGAGACACTGAGACACAGAGACACTGAAACTCTGAGACACTGAGACAATGAAACTCAGAGATACTGAGACACTTAGACACAGAGACACAGAGGCACAGAGACACAGAGACACTGAGACTCTGAGACACTGAGACACTGAGGCACAGAGACACTGAGACATTGAGACACAGAGACACTGAGACACTGAGAATGTGAGACACTGAGACACAGAGACACTGAGACACTGAGACACAGAGACACTGAGACTCTGAGACACTGAGAAACTGAGACACTGAGACACTGAGGCACAGAGACCAAGAGACACAGAGACACTGAGACATTGAGACACAGACACTCTGAGACACTGAGACTCTGAGATACTGAGACACTGAGACACAGAGACACAGAGACACTGAGACACTGAGGCTCAGAGACACTGAGACCAAGAGACAGAGAGATACGGAGACTCTGAGACACTGAGACACAGAGACACTGAGACTCTGAGACACTGAGAAACTGAGACACTGAGACACTGAGGCACAGAGACCAAGAGACACTGAGACTCTGAGACGCTGAGACACTGACCCCCAGAGACACAGAGACACTGAGACACTGAGACACTGAGGCACAGAGACACTGAGTCAAAGAGACACAGAGACATTGAGACTCTGAGACACTGAGACACTGAGGCACAGAGACACTGAGAATCTGAGACTCGGAGGCACTGAGACACTGAGACACAGAGCCACTGAGGCGCAGAGGCACTGAGGCACAGAGTTACTGAGTCTCTGAGACACTGAGACACAGAGACACTGAGACACTGAGACTCTGAGACACAGAGACACTGAGACACTGAGACTCTGAGACACAGAGACACTGAGACACAGAGACACTGAGACTCTGAGACCAAGAGACACAGAGACACTGAGACATTGAGACACAGAGACACTGAGACATTGAGACACAGACACACTGAGACACTGAGACTCTGAGATACTGAGACACTGAGGCACAGAGACACAGAGACACTGAGACACTGAGGCTCAGAGACACTGAGACCAAGAGACATAGAGATACGGAGACTCTGAGACACTGAGACACTGAGGCACAGAGACACTGAGACACAGAGACACAGAGTTTCTAAGACTCTGAGACACTGAGACAATGAGACTCTGAGACACAGAGAAACTGAGAAACTGAGACTCTGAGACTCTGAGGCACTGAGACACTGAGACACAGAGACACTGAGGCGCAGAGGCACTGACACACAGACTTACTGAGACTCTGAGACACTGAGACAATGAGACACAGAGACACAGAGGCACAGGGACACAGAGACACTGAGACGCTGAGACACTGAGACACTGAGGCACAGAGACACTGAGACACTGAGACTCTGAGACACTGAGACACAGAGACAAGGGACACTGAGAAACTGTGACTCTGAGACACTGAGACAATAAGACTCTGAGACACAGAGACACAGAGACATTGAGACTCTGAGACTCGGAGGCACTGAGACACTGAGACACAGAGACACTGAGGCGCAGAGGCACTGAGGCACAGAGTTACTGAGTCTCTGAGACACTGAGACAATGAAACTCGGAGACACAGAGACACTTAGACACAGAGACACAGAGGCACAGAGACACAGAGACACTGAGACTCTGAGACACTGAGACACTGAGGCACAGAGACACTGAGACACAGCGACACTGAGACTCTGAGACACTGAGACACTGAGACACAGAGACACTGAGACACTGAGACACTGAGACATAGAGACACAGAGACAGTGAGACACTGAGACAAAGGGACACTGAGACCAAGAGACACAGAGACACTGAGACATTGAGACACAGAGACAATGAGACACTGAGAATCTGAGACACTGAGACATAGAGACACTGAGACACTGAGACACAGAGACACTGAGACACAGAGACACTGAGACACAGAGACACTGAGACTCTGAGACCAAGAGACACAGAGACACTGAGAC
Organism: Carcharhinus amblyrhynchos; assembly: GCF_965287045.1. Lineage (NCBI taxonomy): Eukaryota > Metazoa > Chordata > Chondrichthyes > Carcharhiniformes > Carcharhinidae > Carcharhinus > Carcharhinus amblyrhynchos. The sequence continues at coordinate 28,211 of NW_027650108.1, forward strand.
ATTGAGACACAGAGACACTGAAACATTGAGACACCGGCACACTGAGACACTGTGACTCTGAGATACTGAGACACTGAGGCACAGAGACACAGAGACACTGAGACACTGAGGCTCAGAGACACTGAGACCAAGAGACAGAGAGATACGGAGACTCTGAGACACTGAGACACTGAGACACTGAGGCACAGAGACACTGAGACACTGAGACACTGAGACTCTGAGACACTGAGACACTGACCCCCAGAGACACAGAGAGACTGAGACACTGAGACACTGAGGCACAGAGACACTGAGTCAAAGGGACACAGAGACACTGAGACTCTGAGACTCTGAGACACTGAGAGAGAGAGACACTGAGACACTGAGACTCTGAGACACTGAGACACAGAGACATTGAGACTCTGAGACACAGAGACACTGAGACATAGAGACACAGAGACAGTGAGACACTGAGACACAGGGACACTGAGACACAGAGACACTGAGGCTCAGAGACACTGAGACCAAGACACAGAGCGATACGGAGACTCTGAGACAGTGAGACACTGAGGCACAGAGACACTGAGACACTGAGACACTGAGACATTGAGACTCTGAGATACTGAGACACTGAGACACTGAGACACAGAGACACTGAGACATAGAGACACAGAGACAGTGAGACACTGAGGCTCAGAGACACTGAGACCAAGAGACAGAGAGATACGGAGACTCTGAGACACTGAGACACTGAGGCATAGAGACACTGAGACACTGAGACACTGAGACACTGAGACATAGAGACACAGAGACAGTGAGACACTGAGACACAGGGACACTGAGACACAGAGACACTGAGACACCGAGACACTGAGACACTGAGACACCGAGGCACAGAGACACAGAGACACTGAGACACTGCGACTCTGAGACACTGAGACACTGAGACACACAGACACTGAGACACAGAGACACTGAAACACTGAGACAATGAGGCACAGAGACACTGAGAGACAGGGACACAGAGACACAGAGACTCTGAGACACTGAGACACTGCGGCACAGAGACAAAGAGACACAGATTCAATGAGACACTGAGACACAGATACGCTGAGACACAGAGACTCTGAGACACAGAGACACAGAGACACAGAGACACTGAGACTCTGAGACACTGAGACAATGAAACTCGGAGACACTGAGACACTGAGACACTTAGACACAGAGACTCTGAGGCACAGAGACACAGAGACACTGAGACTGTGAGACACTGAGACACTGAGGCACAGAGACACTGAGACATTGAGACACAGAGACACTGAGACACTGAGAATCTGAGACACTGAGACACTGAGACACTGAGACTCTGAGACACGGAGACACAGAGACACTGAGACACAGAGACACTGAGACTCTGAGACACTGAGAAACTGAGACACTGAGACACTGAGGCACAGAGACACTGAGAGACTGAGACCAAGAGACACAGAGACACTGAGACATTGAGACACAGAGACACTGAGACATTGAGACACAGACACACTGAGACACTGAGACTCTGAGATACTGAGACACTAAGGCACAGAGACACTGAGACAATGAGACACTGAGGCTCAGAGACACTGAGAACAAGACACAGAGCGATACGGAGACTCTGAGACACTGAGACACTGAGGCACAGAGACACTGAGACACTGAGACATTGAGACTCTGAGATACTGAGACACTGAGACACTGAGACACAGAGACACTGAGACACTGAGACATAGAGACACAGAGACAATGAGACACTGAGGCTCAGAGACACTGAGACCAAGAGGCAGAGAGATACGGAGACTCTGAGACACTGAGACACTTAGACACAGAGACACTGAGGCACAGAGACACAGAGACACTGAGACTGTGAGACACTGAGACACTGAGGCACAGAGACACTGAGACATTGAGACACAGAGACACTGAGACACTGAGAATCGGAGACACTGAGACACAGAGACACTGAGACACTGAGACCAAGAGACACAGAGACACTGAGATATTGAGACACAGAGACACTGAGACATTGAGACACAGACACACTGAGACACTGAGACTCTGAGATACTGAGACACTGAGGCACAGAGACACTGAGACACTGAGGCTCAGAGACACTGAGACCAAGACACAGAGCGATACGGAGACTCTGAGACACTGAGACACTGAGACATTGAGACACTGAGACATAGAGACACAGAGACAGTGAGACACTGAGGCTCAGAGACACTGAGACCAAGAGACAGAGAGATACGGAGACTCTGAGACACTGAGACACTGAGGCACAGAGACACTGAGGCACTGAGACACGGAGACACAGAGACACTGAGACACTGAGACATAGAGACACAGAGACACTGAGACTCTGAGACTCGGAGGAACTGAGACACAGAGACTCTGAGGCGCAGAGGCACTGAGACACAGAGTTACTGAGGCTCTGAGACACTGAGACACTGAGCCACTGAGACAATGAGACTCTGAGACACAGAGACACTGAGAAACTGAGACTCTGAGACTCTGAGGCACTGAGACACTGAGACACAGAGACACTGAGGCGCAGAGGCACTGAGACACAGAGTTACTGAGACTCTGAGACACTGAGACAATGAAACTCAGAGACACTGAGGCGCAGAGGCACTGAGACACTGAGACACAGAGACACTGAGACTCTGAGACACTGAGACAATGAAACTCGGAGACACTGAGACACTGAGACACTTAGACACAGAGACACTGAGGCACAGAGACACAGAGACACTGAGACTGTGAGACACTGAGACACTGAGGCACAGAGACACTGAGACATTGAGACACAGAGACACTGAGACACTGAGAATCTGAGACACGGAGACACAGAGACACTGAGACACTGAGGCTCAGAGACACTGAGACCAAGAGACAGAGAGATACGGAGACTCTGAGACACTGAGACACTGAGGCACAGAGACACTGAGACACTGAGGCACAGAGACACTGAGACTCTGAGACGCTGAGACACTGACCCCCAGAGACACAGAGACACTGACACACTGAGACACTGAGGCACAGAGACACTGAGACACTGAGAATCTGAGACACTGAAACTCTGAGACACTGAGACACTGAGGCACAGAGACACTGAGACACTGAGAATCTGAGACACTGAGAGAGAGAGACACTGAGACACTGAGACTCTGAGACACTGAGACACAGAGACACTGAGACACAGAGACATTGAGACTCTGAGACACTGAGACACTGCGACACTGAGACACTGAGACACAGAGACATGAGACACTGAGACATAGAGACACTGAGACACTGAGGCTCAGAGACACTGAGACCAAGACGCAGAGCGATACGGAGACTCTGAGACACTGAGACACTGAGGCTCAGAGACACTGAGACACTGAGACACTGAGACATTGAGACTCTGAGATACTGAGACACTGAGACACTGAGAGACAGAGACACTGAGACACTGAGACATAGAGACACAGAGACAGTGAGACACTGAGGCTCAGAGACACTGAGACCAAGAGACACTGAGACACTGAGACACCGAGACAGTGAGACACCGAGGCACAGAGACACAGAGACACTGAGACACTGTGACTCTGAGACACTGAGACACTGAGACACACAGACACTGAGACACAGAGACACTGAAACACTGAGACAATGAGGCACAGAGACACTGAGAAACAGGGACACAGAGACACTGAGACACAGAGACTCTGAGACACTGAGACACTGCGGCACAGAGACAAAGAGACACAGATTCACTGAGACACTGAGACACAGAGACTCTGAGACACTGAGACACAGAGACATTGAGACTCTGAGACACTGAGACACTGAGACACTGAGGCACAGAGACCAAGAGACACTGAGACTCTGAGACGCTGAGACACTGACCCCCAGAGACACAGAGACACTGAGACACTGAGACACTGAGGCACAGAGACACTGAGTCAAAGAGACACAGAGACACTGAGACTCTGAGACACTGAGACACTGAGGCACAGAGACACTGAGAATCTGAGACTCGGAGGCACTGAGACACTGAGACACAGAGCCACTGAGGCGCAGAGGCACTGAGGCACAGAGTTACAGAGTCTCTGAGACACTGAGACAATGAAACTCGGAGACACTGAGACACTGAGGCACAGAGACACTGAGACACTGAGACACAGAGACATTGAGACACTGAGACATAGAGACAGTGAGACACTGAGGCTCAGAGACACTGAGACCAAGAGACAGAGAGATACGGAGACTCTGAGACACTGAGACACTGAGGCACAGAGACACTGAGGCACTGCGACACGGAGACACAGAGACACTGAGACACTGAGACACTGAGACACAGAGGCACAGAGACACAGAGACACAGAGACACAGAGACACTGAAACACTGAGACAATGAGGCACAGAGATACTGAGAGACAGGGACACAGAGACTCTGAGACACTGAGACTCTGAGACACTGAGACACTGAGACACAGAGACACTGAGACACTGAGACTCTGAGACACTGAGACACTGAGACACAGAGACATTGAGACTCTGAGACACTGAGACACTGAGGCACAGAGACACAGAGACACTGAGACACAGGGACACTGAGACTCTGAGACACTGAGACAATGAAACTCGGAGACACTGAGACGCTGAGACACTTAGACACAGAGACACTGAGGCACAGAGACACAGAGACACTGAGACTGTGAGACACTGAGACACTGAGGCACAGAGACACTGAGACATTGAGACACTGAGACACTGAGAATCTGAGACACTGAGACACAGAGACACTGAGACACAGAGACACTGAGACTCTGAGACACTGAGAAACTGAGACACTGAGACACTGAGGCACAGAGACACTGAGAGACTGAGACCAAGAGACACAGAGACACTGAGACATTGAGACACAGTGACACTGAGACATTGAGACACAGACACACTGAGACAGTGAAACTCTGAGATACTGAGACACTGAGGCACAGAGACACTGAGACACTGAGACACTGAGGCTCAGAGACACTGAGACCAAGACACAAAGCGATACGGAGACTCTGAGACACTGAGACACTGAGGCACAGAGACACTGAGACACTGAGACACAGAGACATTGAGACACTGAGACATAGAGACACAGAGACAGTGAGACACTGAGGCTCAGAGACACTGAGACCAAGAGACAGGGAGATACGGAGACTCTGAGACACTGAGACACTGAGGCACAGAGACACTGAGGCACTGCGAAATGGAGACACAGAGACACTGAGACACTGAGACACTGAGACATAGAGACACAGAGACACTGAGACACTGAGACTCTGAGACTCGGAGGAACTGAGACACTGAGACACAGAGACACTGAGGCGCAGAGGCACTGAGAGACAGAGTTACTGAGGCTCTGAGACACTGAGACACAGAGACAATGAGACTCTGAGACACAGAGACACTGAGAAACTGAGAGTCTGAGACTCTGAGGCACTGAGACACTGAGACACAGAGACACTGAGGCGCAGAGGCACTGTGACACAGAGTTACTGAGACTCTGAGACACTGAGACAATGAAACTCGGAGACACTGAGGCGCAAAGACACTGAGACACTGAGACAGAGAGACACTGAGACTCTGAGACACTGAGACAATGAAACTCGGAGACACTGAAACACTGAGACACTTAGACACAGAGACACTGAGGCACAGAGACACTGAGACATTGAGACACAGAGACACTGAGACACTGAGAATGTGAGACACTGAGACACAGAGACACTGAGACACTGAGACTCTGAGACACGGAGACACAGAGACACAGAGACACTGAGACACAGAGACACTGAGACTCTGAGACACTGAGAAACTGAGGCACTGAGACACTGAAGCACAGAGACACTGAGAGACTGAGACCAAGAGACACAGAGACACTGAGACATTGAGACACAGAGACACTGAGACATTGAGACACAGACACACTGAGGCACTGAGACTCTGAGATACTGAGACACTGAGGCACAGAGACACTGAGACACTGAGACACTGAGGCTCAGAGACACTGAGAACAAGACACAGAGCGATACGGAGACTCTGAGACACTGAGACACTGAGGCACAGAGACACTGAGACACTGAGACACAGAGACACTGAGACACTGAGACACTGAGGCATAGAGACACAGAGACAGTGAGACACTGAGGCTCAGAGACATTGAGACCAAGAGGCAGAGAGATACGGAGACTCTGAGACACTGAGAACCTGAGGCACAGAGACACTGAAACACTGAGACACGGAGACACAGAGACACTGAGACACTGAGACACAGAGACACTGAGACACTGAGACATAGAGACACAGAGGCACTGAGACACTGAGACTCTTAGACTCGGAGGAACTGAGACACTGAGACACAGAGACACTGAGGCGCAGAGGCACTAGGACACAGAGTTACTGAGACTCTGAGACACTGAGACACTTAGACAGTAAGACACTGAGACATTGAGGCACTGAGACACAGAGACACAGAGGCAGAGGGACACAGAGACACTGAGACACAGAGACACTGAGGCACAGAGACACTGAGACACTGAGACACAGAGACACTGAGGCACAGAGACACAGATACACTGAGACACTGAGACACAGAGACACTGAGACACTGAGACACTGAGACACTGAGGCACAGAGACACAGATACACTGAGACACTGAGACACAGAGACACTGAGACACTGAGACACTGAGACACCGAGACACCGAGTCACAGAGACACTGAGAGACAGAGACACTGAGACTCTGAGACACTGAGACAATGAAACTCAGAGATACTGAGACACTTAGACACTGAGACACAGAGGCACAGAGACACAGAGACACTGAGACTCTGAGACACTGAGACACTGAGGCACAGAGACACTGAGACATTGAGACACAGAGACACTGAGACACTGAGAATGTGAGACACTGAGACACAGAGACACTGAGACACTGAGACACAGAGACACTGAGACTCTGAGACACTGAGAAACTGAGACACTGAGACACTGAGGCACAGAGACCAAGAGACACAGAGACACTGAGACATTGAGACACAGACACTCTGAGACACTGAGACTCTGAGATACTGAGACACTGAGGCACAGAGACACAGAGACACTGAGACACTGAGGCTCAGAGACACTGAGACCAAGAGACAGAGAGATACGGAGACTCTGAGACACTGAGACACAGAGACACTGAGACTCTGAGACACTGAGAAACTGAGGCACTGAGACACTGAGGCACAGAGACCAAGAGACACTGAGACTCTGAGACGCTGAGACACTGACCCCCAGAGACACTGAGACACTGAGACACTGAGGCACAGAGACACTGAGTCAAAGAGACACAGAGACACTGAGACTCTGAGACACTGAGACACTGAGGCACAGAGACACTGAGAATCTGAGACTCGGAGGCACTGAGACACTGAGACACAGAGCCACTGAGGCGCAGAGGCACTGAGGCACAGAGTTACTGAGTCTCTGAGACACTGAGACAATGAAACTCGGAGACACTGAGACACTGAGGCACAGAGACACTGAGACTCTGAGACACAGAGACATTGAGACACTGAGACATAGAGACAGTGAGACACTGAGGCTCAGAGACACTGAGACCAAGAGACAGAGAGATACGGAGAATCTGAGACACTGAGACACTGAGGCACAGAGACACTGAGGCACTGCGACACGGAGACACAGAGACACTGAGACACTGAGACACTGAGACACAGAGGCACAGAGACACAGAGACACAGAGACACAGAGACAATGAGACATTTAGACACAGAGACACAGAGGCACAGAGACACAGAGACACTGAGACTCTGAGACACTGAGACACTGAGACACAGAGACACGGAGACACTGAGACACTGAGACACAGAGACACTGAGACACTGAGACACTGAGAATCTGAGACACTGAGACACAGAGACACTGAGACACTGAGACTCTGAGACACAGAGACACTGAGACACTGAGACTCTGAGACACAGAGACACTGAGACACAGAGACACTGAGACTCTGAGACCAAGAGACACAGAGACACTGAGACATTGAGACACAGAGACACTGAGACATTGAGACACAGACACACTGAGACACTGAGACTCTGAGATACTGAGACACTGAGGCACAGAGACACAGAGACACTGAGACACTGAGGCTCAGAGACACTGAGACCAAGAGACATAGAGATACGGAGACTCTGAGACACTGAGACACTGAGGCACAGAGACACTGAGACACAGAGACACAGAGTTTCTAAGACTCTGAGACACTGAGACAATGAGACTCTGAGACACAGAGAAACTGAGAAACTGAGACTCTGAGACTCTGAGGCACTGAGACACTGAGACACAGAGACACTGAGGCGCAGAGGCACTGACACACAGACTTACTGAGACTCTGAGACACTGAGACAATGAGACACAGAGACACAGAGGCACAGGGACACAGAGACACTGAGACGCTGAGACACTGAGACACTGAGGCACAGAGACACTGAGACACTGAGACTCTGAGACACTGAGACACAGATACAAGGGACACTGAGAAACTGTGACTCTGAGACACTGAGACAATAAGACTCTGAGACACAGAGACACAGAGACACTGAGACTCTGAGACTCGGAGGCACTGAGACACTGAGACACAGAGACACTGAGGCGCAGAGGCACTGAGGCACAGAGTTACTGAGTCTCTGAGACACTGAGACAATGAAACTCGGAGACACAGAGACACTTAGACACAGAGACACAGAGGCACAGAGACACAGAGACACTGAGACTCTGAGACACTGAGACACTGAGGCACAGAGACACTGAGACACTGAGACACTGAGACACTGAGACATAGAGACACAGAGACAGTGAGACACTGAGACACAGGGACACTGAGACACAGAGACACTGAGACACAGCGACACTGAGACTCTGAGACACTGAGACACTGAGACACAGAGACACTGAGACACTGAGACATAGAGACACAGAGACAGTGAGACACTGAGACAAAGGGACACTGAGACCAAGAGACACAGAGACACTGAGACATTGAGACACAGAGACAATGAGACACTGAGAATCTGAGACACTGAGACATAGAGACACTGAGACACTGAGACACTGAGACACAGAGACACTGAGACTCTGAGACCAAGAGACACAGAGACACTGAGACATTGAGACACAGAGACACTGAAACATTGAGACACCGGCACACTGAGACACTGTGACTCTGAGATACTGAGACACTGAGGCACAGAGACACAGAGACACTGAGACACTGAGGCTCAGAGACACTGAGACCAAGAGACAGAGAGATACGGAGACTCTGAGACACTGAGACACTGAGACACTGAGGCACAGAGACACTGAGACACTGAGACACTGAGACTCTGAGACACTGAGACACGGACCCCAAGAGACACAGAGAGACTGAGACACTGAGACACTGAGGCACAGAGACACTGAGTCAAAGGGACACAGAGACACTGAGACTCTGAGACTCTGAGACACTGAGAGAGAGAGACACTGAGACACTGAGACTCTGAGACACTGAGACACAGAGACATTGAGACTCTGAGACACAGAGACACTGAGACATAGAGACACAGAGACAGTGAGACACTGAGACACAGGGACACTGAGACACAGAGACACTGAGGCTCAGAGACACTGAGACCAAGACACAGAGCGATACGGAGACTCTGAGACAGTGAGACACTGAGGCACAGAGACACTGAGACACTGAGACACTGAGACATTGAGACTCTGAGATACTGAGACACTGAGACACTGAGACACAGAGACACTGAGACACTGAGACATAGAGACACAGAGACAGTGAGACACTGAGGCTCAGAGACACTGAGACCAAGAGACAGAGAGATACGGAGACTCTGAGACACTGAGACACTGAGGCATAGAGACACTGAGACACTGAGACACTGAGACACTGAGACATAGAGACACAGAGACAGTGAGACACTGAGACACAGGGACACTGAGACACAGAGACACTGAGACACCGAGACACTGAGACACTGAGACACCGAGGCACAGAGACACAGAGACACTGAGACACTGCGACTCTGAGACACTGAGACACTGAGACACACAGACACTGAGACACAGAGACACTGAAACACTGAGACAATGAGGCACAGAGACACTGAGAGACAGGGACACAGAGACACAGAGACTCTGAGACACTGAGACACTGCGGCACAGAGACAAAGAGACACAGATTCAATGAGACACTGAGACACAGATACGCCGAGACACAGAGACTCTGAGACACAGAGACACAGAGACACAGAGACACTGAGACTCTGAGACACTGAGACACTGAGACACAGAGACACTGAGACACTGAGACATAGAGACACAGAGACAGTGAGACACTGAGGCTCAGAGACACTGAGACCAAGAGGCAGAGAGATACGGAGACTCTGAGACACTGAGACACTTAGACACAGAGACACTGAGGCACAGAGACACAGAGACACTGAGACTGTGAGACACTGAGACACTGAGGCACAGAGACACTGAGACATTGAGACACAGAGACACTGAGACACTGAGAATCTGAGACACTGAGACACAGAGACACTGAGACACTGAGACTCTGAGACACGGAGACACAGAGACACTGAGACACAGAGACACTGAGACTCTGAGACACTGAGAAACTGAGACACTGAGGCACTGAGGCACAGAGACACTGAGAGACTGAGACCAAGAGACACAGAGACACTGAGATATTGAGACACAGAGACACTGAGACATTGAGACACAGACACACTGAGACACTGAGACTCTGAGATACTGAGACACTGAGGCACAGAGACACTGAGACACTGAGGCTCAGAGACACTGAGACCAAGACACAGAGCGATACGGAGACTCTGAGACACTGAGACACTGAGACATTGAGACACTGAGACATAGAGACACAGAGACAGTGAGACACTGAGGCTCAGAGACACTGAGACCAAGAGACAGAGAGATACGGAGACTCTGAGACACTGAGACACTGAGGCACAGAGACACTGAGGCACTGAGACACGGAGACACAGAGACACTGAGACACTGAGACATAGAGACACAGAGACACTGAGACACTGAGACTCTGAGACTCTGAGACTCTGAGACTCGGAGGAACTGAGACACAGAGACTCTGAGGCGCAGAGGCACTGAGACACAGAGTTACTGAGGCTCTGAGACACTGAGACACTGAGCCACTGAGACAATGAGACTCTGAGACACAGAGACACTGAGAAACTGAGACTCTGAGACTCTGAGACTCTGAGGCACTGAGACACTGAGACACAGAGACACTGAGGCGCAGAGGCACTGAGACACAGAGTTACTGAGACTCTGAGACACTGAGACAATGAAACTCAGAGACACTGAGGCGCAGAGGCACTGAGACACTGAGACACAGAGACACTGAGACTCTGAGACACTGAGACAATGAAACTCGGAGACACTGAGACACTGAGACACTTAGACACAGAGACACTGAGGCACAGAGACACAGAGACACTGAGACTGTGAGACACTGAGACACTGAGGCACAGAGACACTGAGACATTGAGACACAGAGACACTGAGACACTGAGAATCTGAGACACAGAGACACTGAGACACTGAGGCTCAGAGACACTGAGACCAAGAGACAGAGAGATACGGAGACTCTGAGACACTGAGACACTGAGGCACAGAGACACTGAGACACTGAGGCACAGAGACACTGAGACTCTGAGACGCTGAGACACTGACCCCCAGAGACACAGAGACACTGACACACTGAGACACTGAGGCACAGAGACACTGAGACACTGAGAATCTGAGACACTGAGACTCTGAGACACTGAGACACTGAGGCACAGAGACACTGAGACACTGAGAATCTGAGACACTGAGAGAGAGAGACACTGAGACACTGAGACTCTGAGACACTGAGACACAGAGACACTGAGACACAGAGACATTGAGACTCTGAGACACTGAGACACTGCGACACTGAGACACTGAGACACAGAGACATGAGACACTGAGACATAGAGACACTGAGACACTGAGGCTCAGAGACACTGAGACCAAGACGCAGAGCGATACGGAGACTCTGAGACACTGAGACACTGAGACATTGAGACACTGAGACACTGAGACACTGAGACTCTGAGATACTGAGACACTGAGACACTGAGAGACAGAGACACTGAGACACTGAGACATAGAGACACAGAGACAGTGAGACACTGAGGCTCAGAGACACTGAGACCAAGAGACACTGAGACACTGAGACACCGAGACAGTGAGACACCGAGGCACAGAGACACAGAGACACTGAGACACTGTGACTCTGAGACACTGAGACACTGAGACACACAGACACTGAGACACAGAGACACTGAAACACTGAGACAATGAGGCACAGAGACACTGAGAAACAGGGACACAGAGACACTGAGACACAGAGACTCTGAGACACTGAGACACTGCGGCACAGAGACAAAGAGACACAGATTCACTGAGACACTGAGACACAGAGACTCTGAGACACTGAGACACAGAGACATTGAGACTCTGAGACACTGAGACACTGAGACACTGAGACACTGAGGCACAGAGACACTGAGAGACTGAGACCAAGAGACACAGAGACACTGAGACATTGAGACACAGTGACACTGAGACATTGAGACACAGACACACTGAGACAGTGAAACTCTGAGATACTGAGACACTGAGGCACAGAGACACTGAGACACTGAGACACTGAGGCTCAGAGACACTGAGACACTGAGACACTGAGACACAGAGACACTGAGACATAGAGACACAGAGACACTGAGACACTGAGACTCTGAGACTCGGAGGAACTGAGACACTGAGACACAGAGACACTGAGGCGCAGAGGCACTGAGAGACAGAGTTACTGAGGCTCTGAGACACTGAGACACAGAGACAATGAGACTCTGAGACACAGAGACACTGAGACACTGAGACACTGAGGCACAGAGACCAAGAGACACTGAGACTCTGAGACTCTGAGACGCTGAGACACTGACCCCCAGAGACACAGATACACTGAGACACTGAGACACTGAGGCACAGAGACACTGAGTCAAAGAGACACAGAGACACTGAGACTCTGAGACACTGAGACACTGAGGCACAGAGACACTGAGAATCTGAGACTCGGAGGCACTGAGACACTGAGACACAGAGCCACTGAGGCGCAGAGGCACTGAGGCACAGAGTTACTGAGTCTCTGAGACACTGAGACAATGAAACTCGGAGACACTGAGACACTGAGACACTGAGGCACAGAGACACTGAGACACTGAGACACAGAGACATTGAGACACTGAGACACTGAGACAGTGAGACACTGAGGCTCAGAGACACTGAGACCAAGAGACAGAGAGATACGGAGACTCTGAGACACTGAGACACTGAGGCACAGAGACACTGAGGCACTGCGACACGGAGACACAGAGACACTGAGACACTGAGACACTGAGACACAGAGGCACAGAGACACAGAGACACAGAGACACAGAGACAATGAGACATTTAGACACAGAGACACAGAGGCACAGAGACACAGAGACACTGAGACTCTGAGACACAGAGACACTGAGACACTGAGACACTGAGAATCTGAGACACTGAGACACAGAGACACTGAGACTCTGAGACACAGAGACACTGAGACACTGAGACTCTGAGACACAGAGACACTGAGACACAGAGACACTGAGACTCTGAGACCAAGAGACACAGAGACACTGAGACATTGAGACACAGAGACACTGAGACATTGAGACACAGACACACTGAGACACTGAGACTCTGAGATACTGAGACACTGAGGCACAGAGACACAGAGACACTGAGACACTGAGGCTCAGAGACACTGAGACCAAGAGACATAGAGATACGGAGACTCTGAGACACTGAGACACTGAGGCACAGAGACACTGAGACACAGAGACACAGAGTTTCTAAGACTCTGAGACACTGAGACAATGAGACTCTGAGACACAGAGAAACTGAGAAACTGAGACTCTGAGACTCTGAGGCACTGAGACACTGAGACACAGAGACACTGAGGCGCAGAGGCACTGACACACAGACTTACTGAGACTCTGAGACACTGAGACAATGAGACACAGAGACACAGAGGCACAGGGACACAGAGACACTGAGACGCTGAGACACTGAGACACTGAGGCACAGAGACACTGAGACACTGAGACTCTGAGACACTGAGACACTGAGACACAGAGACAAGGGACACTGAGAAACTGTGACTCTGAGACACTGAGACAATAAGACTCTGAGACACAGAGACACAGAGACACTGAGACTCTGAGACTCGGAGGCACTGAGACACTGAGACACAGAGACACTGAGGCGCAGAGGCACTGAGGCACAGAGTTACTGAGTCTCTGAGACACTGAGACAATGAAACTCGGAGACACAGAGACACTTAGACACAGAGACACAGAGGCACAGAGACACAGAGACACTGAGACTCTGAGACACTGAGACACTGAGGCACAGAGACACTGAGACACAGCGACACTGAGACTCTGAGACACTGAGACACTGAGACACAGAGACACTGAGACACTGAGACACTGAGACATAGAGACACAGAGACAGTGAGACACTGAGACAAAGGGACACTGAGACCAAGAGACACAGAGACACTGAGACATTGAGACACAGAGACAATGAGACACTGAGAATCTGAGACACTGAGACATAGAGACACTGAGACACTGAGACACAGAGACACTGAGACACAGAGACACTGAGACTCTGAGACCAAGAGACACAGAGACACTGAGACATTGAGACACAGAGACACTGAAACATTGAGACACCGGCACACTGAGACACTGTGACTCTGAGATACTGAGACACTGAGGCACAGAGACACAGAGACACTGAGACACTGAGGCTCAGAGACACTGAGACCAAGAGACAGAGAGATACGGAGACTCTGAGACACTGAGACACTGAGACACTGAGGCACAGAGACACTGAGACACTGAGACTCTGAGACACTGAGACACTGACCCCCAGAGACACAGAGAGACTGAGACACTGAGACACTGAGGCACAGAGACACTGAGTCAAAGGGACACAGAGACACTGAGACTCTGAGACTCTGAGACACTGAGAGAGAGAGACACTGAGACACTGAGACTCTGAGACACTGAGACACAGAGACATTGAGACTCTGAGACACAGAGACACTGAGACATAGAGACACAGAGACAGTGAGACACTGAGACACAGGGACACTGAGACACAGAGACACTGAGGCTCAGAGACACTGAGACCAAGACACAGAGCGATACGGAGACTCTGAGACAGTGAGACACTGAGGCACAGAGACACTGAGACACTGAGACATTGAGACTCTGAGATACTGAGACACTGAGACACTGAGACACAGAGACACTGAGACATAGAGACACAGAGACAGTGAGACACTGAGGCTCAGAGACACTGAGACCAAGAGACAGAGAGATACGGAGACTCTGAGACACTGAGACACTGAGGCATAGAGACACTGAGACACTGAGACACTGAGACATAGAGACACAGAGACAGTGAGACACTGAGACACTGAGACATAGAGACACAGAGACAGTGAGACACTGAGACACAGGGACACTGAGACACAGAGACACTGAGACACCGAGACACTGAGACACTGAGACACCGAGGCACAGAGACACAGAGACACTGAGACACTGCGACTCTGAGACACTGAGACACTGAGACACACAGACACTGAGACACAGAGACACTGAAACACTGAGACAATGAGGCACAGAGACACTGAGAGACAGGGACACAGAGACACAGAGACTCTGAGACACTGAGACACTGCGGCACAGAGACAAAGAGACACAGATTCAATGAGACACTGAGACACAGATACGCTGAGACACAGAGACTCTGAGACACAGAGACACAGAGACACAGAGACACAGAGACACTGAGACTCTGAGACACTGAGACAATGAAACTCGGAGACACTGAGACACTGAGACACTTAGACACAGAGACTCTGAGGCACAGAGACACAGAGACACTGAGACTGTGAGACACTGAGACACTGAGGCACAGAGACACTGAGACATTGAGACACAGAGACACTGAGACACTGAGAATCTGAGACACTGAGACACAGAGACACTGAGACACTGAGACTCTGAGACACGGAGACACGGAGACACTGAGACACAGAGACACTGAGACTCTGAGACACTGAGAAACTGAGACACTGAGACACTGAGGCACAGAGACACTGAGAGACTGAGACCAAGAGACACAGAGACACTGAGACATTGAGACACAGAGACACTGAGACATTGAGACACAGACACACTGAGACACTGAGACTCTGAGATACTGAGACACTAAGGCACAGAGACACTGAGACAATGAGACACTGAGGCTCAGAGACACTGAGAACAAGACACAGAGCGATACGGAGACTCTGAGACACTGAGACACTGAGGCACAGAGACACTGAGACACTGAGACACTGAGACATTGAGACTCTGAGATACTGAGACACTGAGACACTGAGACACAGAGACACTGAGACACTGAGACATAGAGACACAGAGACAGTGAGACACTGAGGCTCAGAGACACTGAGACCAAGAGGCAGAGAGATACGGAGACTCTGAGACACTGAGACACTTAGACACTGAGACACTGAGGCACAGAGACACAGAGACACTGAGACTGTGAGACACTGAGACACTGAGGCACAGAGACACTGAGACATTGAGACACAGAGACACTGAGACACTGAGAATCTGAGACACTGAGACACTGAGACACAGAGACACTGAGACACTGAGACTCTGAGACACGGAGACACAGAGACACTGAGACACAGAGACACTGAGACTCTGAGACACTGAGAAACTGAGACACTGAGGCACTGAGGCACAGAGACACTGAGAGACTGAGACCAAGAGACACAGAGACACTGAGATATTGAGACACAGAGACACTGAGACATTGAGACACAGACACACTGAGACACTGAGACTCTGAGATACTGAGACACTGAGGCACAGAGACACTGAGACACTGAGGCTCAGAGACACTGAGACCAAGACACAGAGCGATACGGAGACTCTGAGACACTGAGACACTGAGACATTGAGACACTGAGACATAGAGACACAGAGACAGTGAGACACTGAGGCTCAGAGACACTGAGACCAAGAGACAGAGAGATACGGAGACTCTGAGACACTGAGACACTGAGGCACAGAGACACTGAGACACGGAGACACAGAGACACTGAGACACTGAGACATAGAGACACAGAGACACTGAGACACTGAGACTCTGAGACTCGGAGGAACTGAGACACAGAGACTCTGAGGCGCAGAGGCACTGAGACACAGAGTTACTGAGGCTCTGAGACACTGAGACACTGAGACACTGAGCCACTGAGACAATGAGACTCTGAGACACAGAGACACTGAGAAACTGAGACTCTGAGACTCTGAGGCACTGAGACACTGAGACACAGAGACACTGAGGCGCAGAGGCACTGAGACACAGAGTTACTGAGACTCTGAGACACTGAGACAATGAAACTCAGAGACACTGAGGCGCAGAGGCACTGAGACACTGAGACACAGAGACACTGAGACTCTGAGACACTGAGACAATGAAACTCGGAGACACTGAGACACTGAGACACTTAGACACAGAGACACTGAGGCACAGAGACACAGAGACACTGAGACTGTGAGACACTGAGACACTGAGGCACAGAGACACTGAGACATTGAGACACAGAGACACTGAGACACTGAGAATCTGAGACACGGAGACACAGAGACACTGAGACACTGAGGCTCAGAGACACTGAGACCAAGAGACAGAGAGATACGGAGACTCTGAGACACTGAGACACTGAGGCACAGAGACACTGAGACACTGAGGCACAGAGACACTGAGACTCTGAGACGCTGAGACACTGACCCCCAGAGACACAGAGACACTGACACACTGAGACACTGAGGCACAGAGACACTGAGACACTGAGAATCTGAGACACTGAGACTCTGAGACACTGAGACACTGAGGCACAGAGACACTGAGACACTGAGAATCTGAGACACTGAGAGAGAGAGAGACACTGAGACACTGAGACTCTGAGACACTGAGACACAGAGACATTGAGAATCTGAGACACTGAGACACTGCGACACTGAGACACTGAGACACAGAGACATGAGACACTGAGACATAGAGACACTGAGACACTGAGGCTCAGAGACACTGAGACCAAGACGCAGAGCGATATGGAGACTCTGAGACACTGAGACACTGAGGCTCAGAGACACTGAGACACTGAGACACTGAGACATTGAGACTCTGAGATACTGAGACACTGAGACACAGAGACACTGAGACACTGAGACACAGAGACAGTGAGACACTGAGGCTCAGAGACACTGAGACCAAGAGACACTGAGACACTGAGACACCGAGACAGTGAGACACCGAGGCACAGAGACACAGAGACACTGAGACACTGTGACTCTGAGACACTGAGACACTGAGACACACAGACACTGAGACACAGAGACACTGAAACACTGAGACAATGAGGCACAGAGACACTGAGAAACAGGGACACAGAGACACTGAGACACAGAGACTCTGAGACACTGAGACACTGCGGCACAGAGACAAAGAGACACAGATTCACTGAGACACTGAGACACAGAGACTCTGAGACACTGAAACACAGAGACATTGAGACTCTGAGACACTGAGACACTGAGGCACAGAGACACAGAGACACTGAGACACAGGGACACTGAGACTCTGAGACACTGAGACAATGAAACCCGGAGACTCTGAGACACTGAGACACTTAGACACAGAGACACTGAGGCACAGAGACACAGAGACACTGAGACTGTGAGACACTGAGACACTGAGGCACAGAGACACTGAGACATTGAGACACAGAGACACTGAGACACTGAGAATCTGAGACACTGAGACACAGAGACACTGAGACAATGAGACTCTGAGACACGGAGACACAGAGACACTGAGACACAGAGACACTGAGACTGAGACACTGAGAAACTGAGACACTGAGGCACAGAGACACTGAGAGACTGAGACCAAGAGACACAGAGACACTGAGACATTGAGACACAGAGACACTGAGACATTGAGACACAGACACACTGAGACACTGAGACTCTGAGATACTGAGACACTGAGACACAGAGACACTGAGACACTGAGACACTGAGGCTCAGAGACACTGAGACCAAGACACAGAGCGATACGGAGACTCTGGGACACTGAGACACTGAGGCACAGAGACACTGAGACACTGAGACACTGAGACACTGAGACACAGAGACATTGAGACACTGAGACATAGAGACACAGAGACAGTGAGACTGAGGCTCAGAGACACTGAACCAAGAGACAGAGAGATACGGAGACTCTGAGACACTGAGACACAGAGGCACAGAGACACTGAGACACTGAGACATAGAGACACAGAGGCAGTGAGACACTGGGACACAGGGAAACTGAGACACAGCGACACTGAGACACTGAGGCTCAGAGACACGGACACCAAGACGCAGAGCGAGACGGAGACTCTGAGACACTGAGACTCTGAGGCACAGAGACACTGAGACACTGAGACACTGAGACACTGAGACACAGAGACATTGAGACTCTGAGTTACTGAGACACTGAGACACTGAGGCACAGAGACACTGAGACACTGAGACACTGAGACATAGAGACACAGAGAAAGTGAGACACTGAGGCTCAGAGACACTGAGACCAAGACACAGAGAGATACGGAGACTCTGAGACACTGAGACACTGAGGCACAGAGACACTGAGACACTGAGACACTGAGACACTGAGACATAGAGACACAGAGACAGTGAGACACTGAGACACAGGGACACTGAGACACAGAGACACTGAGACACTGAGACACCGAGACACCGAGGCACAGAGACACAGAGACACTGAGACACTGAGACTCTGAGACACGGAGACACAGAGACACTGAGACACAGAGACACTGAGACTCTGAGACACTGAGAAACTGAGACACTGAGGCACTGAGGCACAGAGACACTGAGAGACTGAGACCAAGAGACACAGAGACACTGAGATATTGAGACACAGAGACACTGAGACATTGAGACACAGACACACTGAGACACTGAGACTCTGAGATACTGAGACACTGAGGCACAGAGACACTGAGACACTGAGGCTCAGAGACACTGAGACCAAGACACAGAGCGATACGGAGACTCTGAGACACTGAGACACTGAGACACTGAGACACTGAGACACTGAGACACTGAGACATAGAGACACAGAGACAGTGAGACACTGAGACACAGGGACACTGAGACACAGAGACACTGCGACTCTGAGACACTGAGACACTGAGACACACAGACACTGAGACACAGAGACACTGAAACACTGAGACAATGAGGCACAGAGATACTGAGAGACAGGGACACAGAGACTCTGAGACACTGAGACTCTGAGACACTGAGACACTGAGACACTGAGACACTGAGACTCTGAGACACTGAGACACTGAGACACAGAGACATTGAGACTCTGAGACACTGAGACACTGAGGCACAGAGACACAGAGACACTGAGACACAGGGACACTGAGACTCTGAGACACTGAGACAATGAAACTCGGAGACACTGAGACGCTGAGACACTTAGACACAGAGACACTGAGGCACAGAGACACAGAGACACTGAGACTGTGAGACACTGAGACACTGAGGCACAGAGACACTGAGACATTGAGACACAGAGACACTGAGACACTGAGAATCTGAGACACTGAGACACAGAGACACTGAGACACAGAGACACTGAGACTCTGAGACACTGAGAAACTGAGACACTGAGACACTGAGGCACAGAGACACTGAGAGACTGAGACCAAGAGACACAGAGACACTGAGACATTGAGACACAGTGACACTGAGACATTGAGACACAGACACACTGAGACAGTGAAACTCTGAGATACTGAGACACTGAGGCACAGAGACACTGAGACACTGAGACACTGAGGCTCAGAGACACTGAGACCAAGACACAAAGCGATACGGAGACTCTGAGACACTGAGACACTGAGGCACAGAGACACTGAGACACTGAGACACAGAGACATTGAGACACTGAGACATAGAGACACAGAGACAGTGAGACACTGAGGCTCAGAGACACTGAGACCAAGAGACAGGGAGATACGGAGACTCTGAGACACTGAGACACTGAGGCACAGAGACACTGAGGCACTGCGAAACGGAGACACAGAGACACTGAGACACTGAGACACTGAGACACTGAGACATAGAGACACAGAGACACTGAGACACTGAGACTCTGAGACTCGGAGGAACTGAGACACTGAGACACAGAGACACTGAGGCGCAGAGGCACTGAGAGACAGAGTTACTGAGGCTCTGAGACACTGAGACACAGAGACAATGAGACTCTGAGACACAGAGACACTGAGAAACTGAGAGTCTGAGACTCTGAGGCACTGAGACACTGAGACACAGAGACACTGAGGCGCAGAGGCACTGTGACACAGAGTTACTGAGACTCTGAGACACTGAGACAATGAAACTCGGAGACACTGAGGCGCAAAGGCACTGAGACACTGAGACAGAGAGACACTGAGACTCTGAGACACTGAGACAATGAAACTCGGAGACACTGAAACACTGAGACACTTAGACACAGAGACACTGAGGCACAGAGACACTGAGACATTGAGACACAGAGACACTGAGACACTGAGAATGTGAGACACTGAGACACAGAGACACTGAGACACTGAGACACGGAGACACAGAGACACAGAGACACTGAGACACAGAGACACTGAGACTCTGAGACACTGAGAAACTGAGGCACTGAGACACTGAAGCACAGAGACACTGAGAGACTGAGACCAAGAGACACAGAGACACTGAGACATTGAGACACAGAGACACTGAGACATTGAGACACAGACACACTGAGGCACTGAGACTCTGAGATACTGAGACACTGAGGCACAGAGACACTGAGACACTGAGACACTGAGGCTCAGAGACACTGAGAACAAGACACAGAGCGATACGGAGACTCTGAGACACTGAGACACTGAGGCACAGAGACACTGAGACACTGAGACACAGAGACACTGAGACATAGAGACACAGAGACAGTGAGACACTGAGGCTCAGAGACACTGAGACCAAGAGGCAGAGAGATACGGAGACTCTGAGACACTGAGACACTGAGGCACAGAGACACTGAAACACTGAGACACGGAGACACAGAGACACTGAGACACTGAGACACAGAGACACTGAGACACTGAGACATAGAGACACAGAGGCACTGAGACACTGAGACTCTGAGACTCGGAGGAACTGAGACACTGAGACACAGAGACACTGAGGCGCAGAGGCACTAGGACACAGAGTTACTGAGACTCTGAGACACTGAGACACAGAGACACAGAGGCAGAGGGACACAGAGACACTGAGAGACAGAGACACTGAGGCACAGAGACACTGAGACACTGAGACACAGAGACACTGAGGCACAGAGACACAGATACACTGAGACACTGAGACACTGAGACACCGAGACACCGAGTCACAGAGACACTGAGACACAGAGACACTGAGACTCTGAGACACTGAGACAATGAAACTCAGAGATACTGAGACACTTAGACACAGAGACACAGAGGCACAGAGACACAGAGACACTGAGACTCTGAGACACTGAGACACTGAGGCACAGAGACACTGAGACATTGAGACACAGAGACACTGAGACACTGAGAATGTGAGACACTGAGACACAGAGACACTGAGACACTGAGACACAGAGACACTGAGACTCTGAGACACTGAGAAACTGAGACACTGAGACACTGAGGCACAGAGACCAAGAGACACAGAGACACTGAGACATTGAGACACAGACACTCTGAGACACTGAGACTCTGAGATACTGAGACACTGAGGCACAGAGACACAGAGACACTGAGACACTGAGGCTCAGAGACACTGAGACCAAGAGACAGAGAGATACGGAGACTCTGAGACACTGAGACACAGAGACACTGAGACTCTGAGACACTGAGAAACTGAGACACTGAGACACTGAGGCACAGAGACCAAGAGACACTGAGACTCTGAGACGCTGAGACACTGACCCCCAGAGACACAGAGACACTGAGACACTGAGGCACAGAGACACAGAGGCAGAGGGACACAGAGACACTGAGAGACAGAGACACTGAGGCACAGAGACACTGAGACACTGAGACACAGAGACACTGAGGCACAGAGACACAGATACACTGAGACACTGAGACACTGAGACACCGAGACACCGAGTCACAGAGACACTGAGACACAGAGACACTGAGACTCTGAGACACTGAGACAATGAAACTCAGAGATACTGAGACACTTAGACACAGAGACACAGAGGCACAGAGACACAGAGACACTGAGACTCTGAGACACTGAGACACTGAGGCACAGAGACACTGAGACATTGAGACACAGAGACACTGAGACACTGAGAATGTGAGACACTGAGACACAGAGACACTGAGACACTGAGACACAGAGACACTGAGACTCTGAGACACTGAGAAACTGAGACACTGAGACACTGAGGCACAGAGACCAAGAGACACAGAGACACTGAGACATTGAGACACAGACACTCTGAGACACTGAGACTCTGAGATACTGAGACACTGAGGCACAGAGACACAGAGACACTGAGACACTGAGGCTCAGAGACACTGAGACCAAGAGACAGAGAG
The DNA here is from genome assembly GCF_965287045.1 of Carcharhinus amblyrhynchos. Taxonomy (NCBI): domain Eukaryota; kingdom Metazoa; phylum Chordata; class Chondrichthyes; order Carcharhiniformes; family Carcharhinidae; genus Carcharhinus; species Carcharhinus amblyrhynchos. Next base: position 52,225 of record NW_027650108.1, read on the forward strand.
ATACGGAGACTCTGAGACACTGAGACACAGAGACACTGAGACTCTGAGACACTGAGAAACTGAGACACTGAGACACTGAGGCACAGAGACCAAGAGACACTGAGACTCTGAGACGCTGAGACACTGACCCCCAGAGACACAGAGACACTGAGACACTGAGGCACAGAGACACTGAGTCAAAGAGACACAGAGACACTGAGACTCTGAGACACTGAGACACTGAGACACTGAGGCACAGAGACACTGAGAATCTGAGACTCGGAGGCACTGAGACACTGAGACACAGAGCCACTGAGGCGCAGAGGCACTGAGGCACAGAGTTACTGAGTCTCTGAGACACTGAGACAATGAAACTCGGAGACACTGAGACACTGAGGCACAGAGACACTGAGACACTGAGACACAGAGACATTGAGACACTGAGACATAGAGACAGTGAGACACTGAGGCTCAGAGACACTGAGACCAAGAGACAGAGAGATACGGAGACTCTGAGACACTGAGACACTGAGGCACAGAGACACTGAGGCACTGCGACACGGAGACACAGAGACACTGAGACACTGAGACACTGAGACACAGAGGCACAGAGACACAGAGACACAGAGACACAGAGACAATGAGACATTTAGACACAGAGACACAGAGGCACAGAGACACAGAGACACTGAGACTCTGAGACACTGAGACACTGAGACACAGAGACACGGAGACACTGAGACACTGAGACACAGAGACACTGAGACACTGAGACACTGAGAATCTGAGACACTGAGACACAGAGACACTGAGACACTGAGACTCTGAGACACAGAGACACTGAGACACTGAGACTCTGAGACACAGAGACACTGAGACACAGAGACACTGAGACTCTGAGACCAAGAGACACAGAGACACTGAGACATTGAGACACAGAGACACTGAGACATTGAGACACAGACACACTGAGACACTGAGACTCTGAGATACTGAGACACTGAGGCACAGAGACACAGAGACACTGAGACACTGAGGCTCAGAGACACTGAGACCAAGAGACATAGAGATACGGAGACTCTGAGACACTGAGACACTGAGGCACAGAGACACTGAGACACAGAGACACAGAGTTTCTAAGACTCTGAGACACTGAGACAATGAGACTCTGAGACACAGAGAAACTGAGAAACTGAGACTCTGAGACTCTGAGGCACTGAGACACTGAGACACAGAGACACTGAGGCGCAGAGGCACTGACACACAGACTTACTGAGACTCTGAGACACTGAGACAATGAGACACAGAGACACAGAGGCACAGGGACACAGAGACACTGAGACGCTGAGACACTGAGACACTGAGGCACAGAGACACTGAGACACTGAGACTCTGAGACACTGAGACACAGAGACAAGGGACACTGAGAAACTGTGACTCTGAGACACTGAGACAATAAGACTCTGAGACACAGAGACACAGAGACACTGAGACTCTGAGACTCGGAGGCACTGAGACACTGAGACACAGAGACACTGAGGCGCAGAGGCACTGAGGCACAGAGTTACTGAGTCTCTGAGACACTGAGACAATGAAACTCGGAGACACAGAGACACTTAGACACAGAGACACAGAGACACAGAGGCACAGAGACACAGAGACACTGAGACTCTGAGACACTGAGACACTGAGGCACAGAGACACTGAGACACTGAGACACAGAGACACTGAGACACAGAGACAATGAGACACTGAGAATCTGAGACACTGAGACACAGAGACACTGAGACACAGCGACACTGAGACTCTGAGACACTGAGACACTGAGACACAGAGACACTGAGACACTGAGACACTGAGACATAGAGACACAGAGACAGTGAGACATTGAGACAAAGGGACACTGAGACCAAGAGACACAGAGACACTGAGACATTGAGACACAGAGACAATGAGACACTGAGAATCTGAGACACTGAGACATAGAGACACTGAGACACTGAGACACTGAGACTCTGAGACTCTGAGACCAAGAGACACAGAGACACTGAGACATTGAGACACAGAGACACTGAAACATTGAGACACCGGCACACTGAGACACTGTGACTCTGAGATACTGAGACACTGAGGCACAGAGACACAGAGACACTGAGACACTGAGGCTCAGAGACACTGAGACCAAGAGACAGAGAGATACGGAGACTCTGAGACACTGAGACACTGAGACACTGAGGCACAGAGACACTGAGACACTGAGACACTGAGACTCTGAGACACTGATACACGGACCCCAAGAGACACAGAGAGACTGAGACACTGAGACACTGAGGCACAGAGACACTGAGTCAAAGGGACACAGAGACACTGAGACTCTGAGACTCTGAGACACTGAGAGAGAGAGACACTGAGACACTGAGACTCTGAGACACTGAGACACAGAGACATTGAGACTCTGAGACACAGAGACACTGAGACATAGAGACACAGAGACAGTGAGACACTGAGACACAGGGACACTGAGACACAGAGACACTGAGGCTCAGAGACACTGAGACCAAGACACAGAGCGATACGGAGACTCTGAGACAGTGAGACACTGAGGCACAGAGACACTGAGACACTGAGACACTGAGACATTGATACTCTGAGATACTGAGACACTGAGACACTGAGACACAGAGACACTGAGACACTGAGACATAGAGACACAGAGACAGTGAGACACTGAGGCTCAGAGACACTGAGACCAAGAGACAGAGAGATACGGAGACTCTGAGACACTGAGACACTGAGGCATAGAGACACTGAGACACTGAGACACTGAGACATAGAGACACAGAGACAGTGAGACACTGAGACACAGGGACACTGAGACACAGAGACACTGAGACACTGAGACACTGCGGCACAGAGACAAAGAGACACAGATTCAATGAGACACTGAGACACAGATACGCTGAGACACAGAGACTCTGAGACACAGAGACACAGAGACACAGAGACACTGAGACTCTGAGACACTGAGACAATGAAACTCGGAGACACTGAGACACTGAGACACTTAGACACAGAGACTCTGAGGCACAGAGACACAGAGACACTGAGACTGTGAGACACTGAGACACTGAGGCACAGAGACACTGAGACATTGAGACACAGAGACACTGAGACACTGAGAATCTGAGACACTGAGACACAGAGACACTGAGACACTGAGACTCTGAGACACGGAGACACAGAGACACTGAGACACAGAGACACTGAGACTCTGAGACACTGAGAAACTGAGACACTGAGGCACAGAGACACTGAGAGACTGAGACCAAGAGACACAGAGACACTGAGACATTGAGACACAGAGACACTGAGACATTGAGACACAGACACACTGAGACACTGAGACTCTGAGATACTGAGACACTAAGGCACAGAGACACTGAGACAATGAGACACTGAGGCTCAGAGACACTGAGAACAAGACACAGAGCGATACGGAGACTCTGAGACACTGAGACACTGAGGCACAGAGACACTGAGACACTGAGACACTGAGACATTGAGACTCTGAGATACTGAGACACTGAGACACTGAGACACAGAGACACTGAGACACTGAGACATAGAGACACAGAGACAGTGAGACACTGAGGCTCAGAGACACTGAGACCAAGAGGCAGAGAGATACGGAGACTCTGAGACACTGAGACACTTAGACACAGAGACACTGAGGCACAGAGACACAGAGACACTGAGACTGAGACACTGAGAAACTGAGACATAGAGACACAGAGACAGTGAGACACTGAGACACAGGGACACTGAGACACAGAGACACTGAGACACTGAGACACCGAGACACCGAGGCATAGAGACACAGAGACACTGAGACACTGCGACTCTGAGACACTGAGACACTGAGACACACAGACACTGAGACACAGAGACACTGAAACACTGAGACAATGAGGCACAGAGATACTGAGAGACAGGGACACAGAGACTCTGAGACACTGAGACTCTGAGACACTGAGACACTGAGACACAGAGACACTGAGACACTGAGACTCTGAGACACTGAGACACTGAGGCTCAGAGACACTGAGACCAAGACACAGAGCGATACGGAGACTCTGGGACACTGAGACACTGAGGCACAGAGACACTGAGACACTGAGACACTGAGACACTGAGACACTGAGACACTGAGACACTGAGACACAGAGACATTGAGACACTGAGACATAGAGACACAGAGACAGTGAGACACTGAGGCTCAGAGACACTGAACCAAGAGACAGAGAGATACGGAGACTCTGAGACACTGAGACACAGAGGCACAGAGACACTGAGACACTGAGACATAGAGACACAGAGGCAGTGAGACACTGGGACACAGGGAAACTGAGACACAGCGACACTGAGACACTGAGGCTCAGAGACACGGACACCAAGACGCAGAGCGAGACGGAGACTCTGAGACACTGAGACTCTGAGGCACAGAGACACTGAGACACTGAGGCACAGAGACACTGAGACACTGAGACACTGAGACATAGAGACACAGAGAAAGTGAGACACTGAGGCTCAGAGACACTGAGACCAAGAGACAGAGAGATACGGAGACTCTGAGACACTGAGACACTGAGGCACAGAGACACTGAGACACTGAGACACTGAGACATAGAGACACAGAGACAGTGAGACACTGAGACACAGGGACACTGAGACACAGAGACACTGAGACACTGAGACACCGAGACACCGAGGCACAGAGACACAGAGACACTGAGACACTGCGACTCTGAGACACTGAGACACTGAGACACACAGACACTGAGACACAGAGACACTGAAACACTGAGACAATGAGGCACAGAGATACTGAGAGACAGGGACACAGAGACTCTGAGACACTGAGACTCTGAGACACTGAGACACTGAGACACAGAGACACTGAGACACTGAGACTCTGAGACACTGAGACACTGAGACACAGAGACATTGAGACTCTGAGACACTGAGACACTGAGGCACAGAGGCACAGAGACACTGAGACACAGGGACACTGAGACTCTGAGACACTGAGACAATGAAACTCGGAGACACTGAGACGCTGAGACACTTAGACACAGAGACACTGAGGCACAGAGACACAGAGACACTGAGACTGTGAGACACTGAGACACTGAGGCACAGAGACACTGTGACATTGAGACACAGAGACACTGAGACACTGAGAATCTGAGACACTGAGACACAGAGACACTGAGACACAGAGACACTGAGATACTGAGACTCTGAGACACGGAGACACAGAGACACTGAGACACAGAGACACTGAGAAACTGAGACACTGAGGCACTGAGGCACAGAGACACTGAGAGACTGAGACCAAGAGACACAGAGACACTGAGATATTGAGACACAGAGACACTGAGACATTGAGACACAGACACACTGAGACACTGAGACTCTGAGATACTGAGACACTGAGGCACAGAGACACTGAGACACTGAGGCTCAGAGACACTGAGACCAAGACACAGAGCGATACGGAGACTCTGAGACACTGAGACACTGAGACATTGAGACACTGAGACATAGAGACACAGAGACAGTGAGACACTGAGGCTCAGAGACACTGAGACCAAGAGACAGAGAGATACGGAGACTCTGAGACACTGAGACACTGAGGCACAGAGACACTCTGGCACTGAGACACGGAGACACAGAGACACTGAGACACTGAGACATAGAGACACAGAGACACTGAGACACTGAGACTCTGAGACTCGGAGGAACTGAGACACAGAGACTCTGAGGCGCAGAGGCACTGAGACACAGAGTTACTGAGGCTCTGAGACACTGAGACACTGAGCCACTGAGACAATGAGACTCTGAGACACAGAGACACTGAGAAACTGAGACTCTGAGACTCTGAGGCACTGAGACACTGAGACACAGAGACACTGAGGCGCAGAGGCACTGAGACACAGAGTTACTGAGACTCTGAGACACTGAGACAATGAAACTCAGAGACACTGAGGCGCAGAGGCACTGAGACACTGAGACACAGAGACACTGAGACTCTGAGACACTGAGACAATGAAACTCGGAGACACTGAGACACTGAGACACTTAAACACAGAGACACTGAGGCACAGAGACACAGAGACACTGAGACTGTGAGACACTGAGACACTGAGGCACAGAGACACTGAGACATTGAGACACAGAGACACTGAGACACTGAGAATCTGAGACACGGAGACACAGAGACACTGAGACACTGAGGCTCAGAGACACTGAGACCAAGAGACAGAGAGATACGGAGACTCTGAGACACTGAGACACTGAGGCACAGAGACACTGAGACACTGAGGCACAGAGACACTGAGACTCTGAGACGCTGAGACACTGACCCCCAGAGACACAGAGACACTGACACACTGAGACACTGAGGCACAGAGACACTGAGACACTGAGAATCTGAGACACTGAGACTCTGAGACACTGAGACACTGAGGCACAGAGACACTGAGACACTGAGAATCTGAGACACTGAGAGAGAGAGACACTGAGACACTGAGACTCTGAGACACTGAGACACAGAGACACTGAGACACAGAGACATTGAGACTCTGAGACACTGAGACACTGCGACACTGAGACACTGAGACACAGAGACATGAGACACTGAGACATAGAGACACTGAGACACTGAGGCTCAGAGACACTGAGACCAAGACGCAGAGCGATACGGAGACTCTGAGACACTGAGACACTGAGGCTCAGAGACACTGAGACACTGTGACACTGAGAGACAGAGACACTGAGACACTGAGACATAGAGACACAGAGACAGTGAGACACTGAGGCTCAGAGACACTGAGACCAAGAGACACTGAGACACTGAGACACCGAGACAGTGAGACACCGAGGCACAGAGACACAGAGACACTGAGACACTGTGACTCTGAGACACTGAGACACACAGACACTGAGACACAGAGACACTGAAACACTGAGACAATGAGGCACAGAGACACTGAGAAACAGGGACACAGAGACACTGAGACACAGAGACTCTGAGACACTGAGACACTGCGGCACAGAGACAAAGAGACACAGATTCACTGAGACACTGAGACACAGAGACTCTGAGACACTGAGACACAGAGACATTGAGACTCTGAGACACTGAGACACTGAGGCACAGAGACACAGAGACACTGAGACACAGGGACACTGAGACTCTGAGACACTGAGACAATGAAACCCGGAGACACTGAGACACTGAGACACAGAGACACTGAGGCACAGAGACACAGAGACACTGAGACTGTGAGACACTGAGACACTGAGGCACAGAGACACTGAGACATTGAGACACAGAGACACTGAGACACTGAGAATCTGAGACACTGAGACACAGAGACACTGAGACAATGAGACTCTGAGACACGGAGACACAGAGACACAGAGACAGTGAGACACTGAGACTGAGACACTGAGAAACTGAGACACTGAGGCACAGAGACACTGAGAGACTGAGACCAAGAGACACAGAGACACTGAGACATTGAGACACAGAGACACTGAGACATTGAGACACAGACACACTGAGACACTGAGACTCTGAGATACTGAGACACTGAGGCACAGAGACACTGAGACACTGAGACACTGAGGCTCAGAGACACTGAGACCAAGACACAGAGCGATACGGAGACTCTGGGACACTGAGACACTGAGGCACAGAGACACTGAGACACTGAGACACTGAGACACTGAGACACTGAGACACAGAGACATTGAGACACTGAGACATAGAGACACAGAGACAGTGAGACACTGAGGCTCAGAGACACTGAACCAAGAGACAGAGAGATACGGAGACTCTGAGACACTGAGACACAGAGGCACAGAGACACTGAGACACTGAGACATAGAGACACAGAGGCAGTGAGACACTGGGACACAGGGAAACTGAGACACAGCGACACTGAGACACTGAGGCTCAGAGACACGGACACCAAGACGCAGAGCGAGACGGAGACTCTGAGACACTGAGACACTGAGGCACAGAGACACTGAGACACTGAGACACAGAGACATTGAGACTCTGAGTTACTGAGACACTGAGACACTGAGGCACAGAGACACTGAGACACTGAGACACTGAGACATAGAGACACAGAGAAAGTGAGACACTGAGGCTCAGAGACACTGAGACCAAGAGACAGAGAGATACGGAGACTCTGAGACACTGAGACACTGAGGCACAGAGACACTGAGACACTGAGACACTGAGACACTGAGACATAGAGACACAGAGACAGTGAGACACTGAGACACAGGGACACTGAGACACAGAGACACTGAGACACTGAGACACCGAGACACCGAGGCACAGAGACACAGAGACACTGAGACACTGCGACTCTGAGACACTGAGACACTGAGACACATAGACACTGAGACACAGAGACACTGAAACACTGAGACAATGAGGCACAGAGATACTGAGAGACAGGGACACAGAGACTCTGAGACACTGAGACTCTGAGACACTGAGACACTGAGACACAGAGACACTGAGACACTGAGACTCTGAGACACTGAGACACTGAGACACAGAGACATTGAGACTCTGAGACACTGAGACACTGAGGCACAGAGACACAGAGACACTGAGACACAGGGACACTGAGACTCTGAGACACTGAGACAATGAAACTCGGAGACACTGAGACGCTGAGACACTTAGACACAGAGACACTGAGGCACAGAGACACAGAGACACTGAGACTGTGAGACACTGAGACACTGAGGCACAGAGACACTGAGACATTGAGACACAGAGACACTGAGACACTGAGAATCTGAGACACTGAGACACAGAGACACTGAGACACAGAGACACTGAGACTCTGAGACACTGAGAAACTGAGACACTGAGACACTGAGGCACAGAGACACTGAGAGACTGAGACCAAGAGACACAGAGACACTGAGACATTGAGACACAGTGACACTGAGTCATTGAGACACAGACACACTGAGACAGTGAAACTCTGAGATACTGAGACACTGAGGCACAGAGACACTGAGACACTGAAACACTGAGGCTCAGAGACACTGAGACCAAGACACAAAGCGATACGGAGACTCTGAGACACTGAGACACTGAGGCACAGAGACACTGAGACACTGAGACACAGAGACATTGAGACACTGAGACATAGAGACACAGAGACAGTGAGACACTGAGGCTCAGAGACACTGAGACCAAGAGGCAGAGAGATACGGAGACTCTGAGACACTGAGACACTGAGGCACAGAGACACTGAAACACTGAGACACAGAGACACTGAGACACTGAGACACAGAGACACTGAGACACTGAGACACTGAGACATAGAGACACAGAGGCACTGAGACACTGAGACTCTGAGACTCGGAGGAACTGAGACACTGAGACACAGAGACACTGAGGCGCAGAGGCACTGAGACACAGAGTTACTGAGACTCTGAGACACTGAGACACTTAGACAGTAAGACACTGAGACACAGAGACACTGAGGCACAGAGACACTGAGACACTGAGACACAGAGACACTGAGGCACAGAGACACAGATACACTGAGACACTGAGACACAGAGACACTGAGACACTGAGACACCGAGACACCGAGTCACAGAGACACTGAGACACAGAGACACTGAGACTCTGAGACACTGAGACAATGAAACTCAGAGATACTGAGACACTTAGACACAGAGACACAGAGGCACAGAGACACAGAGACACTGAGACTCTGAGACACTGAGGCACTGAGGCACAGAGACACTGAGACATTGAGACACAGAGACACTGAGACACTGAGAATGTGAGACACTGAGACACAGAGACACTGAGACACTGAGACACAGAGACACTGAGACTCTGAGACACTGAGAAACTGAGACACTGAGACACTGAGGCACAGAGACCAAGAGACACAGAGACACTGAGACATTGAGACACAGACACTCTGAGACACTGAGACTCTGAGATACTGAGACACTGAGGCACAGAGACACAGAGACACTGAGACACTGAGGCTCAGAGACACTGAGACCAAGAGACAGAGAGATACGGAGACTCTGAGACACTGAGACACTGAGGCACAGAGACACTGAGACTCTGAGACGCTGAGACACTGACCCCCAGAGACACAGAGACACTGAGACACTGAGACACTGAGGCACAGAGACACTGAGTCAAAGAGACACAGAGACACTGAGACTCTGAGACACTGAGACACTGAGGCACAGAGACACTGAGAATCTGAGACTCGGAGGCACTGAGACACTGAGACACAGAGCCACTGAGGCGCAGAGGCACTGAGGCACAGAGTTACTGAGTCTCTGAGACACTGAGACAATGAAACTCGGAGACACTGAGACACTGAGGCACAGAGACACTGAGACACTGAGACACAGAGACATTGAGACACTGAGACATAGAGACACAGAGACAGTGAGACACTGAGGCTCAGAGACACTGAGACCAACAGACAGAGAGATACGGAGACTCTGAGACACTGAGACACAGAGACACTGAGGCGCAGAGGCACTGAGGCACAGAGTTACTGAGTCTCTGAGACACTGAGACAATGAAACTCGGAGACACAGAGACACTTAGACACAGAGACACAGAGGCACAGAGACACAGAGACACTGAGACTCTGAGACACTGAGACACTGAGGCACAGAGACACTGAGACACTGAGACACAGAGACACTGAGACACAGAGACAATGAGACACTGAGAATCTGAGACACTGAGACAGAGACACTGAGACACAGCGACACTGAGACTCTGAGACACTGAGACACTGAGACACAGAGACACTGAGACACTGAGACACTGAGACATAGAGACACAGAGACAGTGAGACACTGAGACAAAGGGACACTGAGACCAAGAGACACAGAGACACTGAGACATTGAGACACAGAGACAATGAGTCACTGAGAATCTGAGACACTGAGACATAGAGACACTGAGACACTGAGACACTGAGACACAGAGACACTGAGACTCTGAGACCAAGAGACACAGAGACACTGAGACATTGAGACACAGAGACACTGAAACATTGAGACACCGGCACACTGAGACACTGTGACTCTGAGATACTGAGACACTGAGGCACAGAGACAGAGAGACACTGAGACACTGAGGCTCAGAGACACTGAGACCAAGAGACAGAGAGATACGGAGACTCTGAGACACTGAGACACTGAGGCACAGAGACACTGAGACACTGAGACACTGAGACACTGAGACACTGACCCCCAGAGACACAGAGAGACTGAGACACTGAGACACTGAGGCACAGAGACACTGAGACTCTGAGACTCTGAGACTCTGAGACACTGAGAGAGAGAGACACTGAGACACTGAGACTCTGAGACACTGAGACACAGAGACATTGAGACTCTGAGACACAGAGACACTGAGACATAGAGACACAGAGACAGTGAGACACTGAGACACAGGGACACTGAGACACAGAGACACTGAGGCTCAGAGACACTGAGACCAAGACACAGAGCGATACGGAGACTCTGAGACAGTGAGACACTGAGGCACAGAGACACTGAGACACTGAGACACTGAGACACTGAGACATTGAGACTCTGAGATACTGAGACACTGAGACACTGAGACACAGAGACACTGAGACACTGAGGCTCAGAGACACTGAGAACAAGACACAGAGCGATACGGAGACTCTGAGACACTGAGACACTGAGGCACAGAGACACTGAGACACTGAGACACAGAGACACTGAGACTCTGAGACACTGAGACAATGAAACTCAGAGATACTGAGACACTTAGACACAGAGACACAGAGGCACAGAGACACAGAGACACTGAGACTCTGAGACACTGAGACACTGAGGCACAGAGACACTGAGACACTGAGACACTTAGACACAGAGACACAGAGGCACAAAGACACTGAGACTCTGAGACACTGAGGCACAGAGACACTGAGACACTGAGACACAGAGACAATGAGACACTGAGAATCTGAGACACTGAGACACAGAGACACTGAGACACAGCGACACTGAGACTCTGAGACACTGAGACACTGAGACACAGAGACACTGAGACACTGAGACACTGAGACACAGAGACAGTGAGACACTGAGACAAAGGGACACTGAGACCAAGAGACACAGAGACACTGAGACATTGAGACACAGAGACACTGAGACACTGAGAATCTGAGACACTGAGACACAGAGACACTGAGACACTGAGACTCTGAGACACAGAGACACTGAGACACAGAGACACAGAGACTCTGAGACCAAGAGACACAGAGACACTGAGACATTGAGACACAGAGACACTGAAACATTGAGACACAGGCACACTGAGACACTGAGACTCTGAGACACTGAGACACTGAGGCACAGAGACACATAGACACTGAGACACTGAGGCTCAGAGACACTGAGACCAAGAGACATAGAGATACGGAGACTCTGAGACACTGAGACACTGAGGCACAGAGACACTGAGACACTGAGACTCTGAGACACTGAGACACTGACCCCCAGAGACACAGAGAGACTGAGACACTGAGACACTGAGGCACAGAGACACTGAGTCAAAGGGACACAGAGACACTGAGACTCTGAGACTCTGAGACTCTGAGACACTGAGAGAGAGAGACACTGAGACACTGAGACTCTGTGACACTGAGACACAGAGACATTGAGACTCTGAGACACTGAGACACAGAGACACTGAGACATAGAGACACAGAGACAGTGAGACACTGACACAGGGACACTGAGACACAGAGACACTGAGGCTCAGAGACACTGAGACCAAGACACAGAGCGATACGGAGACTCTGAGACAGTGAGACACTGTGGCACAGAGACACTGAGACACTGAGACACTGAGACTCTGAGATACTGAGACACTGAGACACTGAGACACTGACACACTGAGACACTGGGACACTGAGACATAGAGACACAGAGACAGTGAGACACTGAGGCTCAGAGACACTGAGACCAAGAGACAGAGAGATACGGAGACTCTGAGACACTGAGACACTGAGGCACAGAGACACTGAGACACTGAGACACTGAGACATAGAGACACAGAGACAGTGAGACACTGAGACACAGGGACACTGAGACACAGAGACACTGAGACACCGAGACACTGAGACACCGAGGCACAGAGACACAGAGACACTGAGACACTGCGACTCTGAGACTCTGAGACACTGAGACACACAGACACTGAGACACAGTGACACTGAAACACTGAGACAATGAGGCACAGAGACACTGAGAGACAGGGACACAGAGACACGGAGACACTTAGACACAGAGACTCTGAGGCACAGAGACACAGAGACACTGAGACTGTGAGACACTGAGACACTGAGGCACAGAGACACTGAGACATTGAGACACAGAGACACTGAGACACTGAGAATCTGAGACACTGAGACACAGAGACACTGAGACACTGAGACTCTGAGACACGGAGACACAGAGACACTGAGACACAGAGACACTGAGACTCTGAGACACTGAGAAACTGAGACACTGAGACACTGAGGCACAGAGACACTGAGAGACTGAGACCAAGAGACACAGAGACACTGAGACACTGAGACTCTGAGACGCTGAGAAACTGAGACACTGAGACATTGAGACACAGACACACTGAGACACTGAGACTCTGAGATACTGAGACACTGAGGCACAGAGACACTGAGACACTGAGACACTGAGGCTCAGAGACACTGAGAACAAGACACAGAGCGATACGGAGACTCTGAGACACTGAGACACTGAGGCACAGAGACACTGAGACACTGAGACACTGAGACACTGAGACACAGAGACATTGAGACTCTGAGATACTGAGACACTGAGACACTGAGACACAGAGACACTGAGACACTGAGACATAGAGACACAGAGACAGTGAGACACTGAGGCTCAGAGACACTGAGACCAAGAGGCAGAGAGATACGGAGACTCTGAGACACTGAGACACTGATGCACAGAGACACTGAAAAACTGAGACACGGAAACACAGAGACACTGAGACACTGAGACACAGAGACACTGAGGCACTGAGACATAGAGACACAGAGGCACTGAGACACTGAGACTCTGAGACTCGGAGGAACTGAGACACTGAGACACAGAGACACTGAGGCGCAGAGGCACTAGGACACAGAGTTACTGAGACTCTGAGACACTGAGACACTTAGACAGTAAGACACTGAGACATTGAGACACTGAGACACAGAGACACAGAGGCAGAGGGACACAGAGACACTGAGACACAGAGACACTGAGGCACAGAGACACTGAGACACTGAGACACTGAGGCACAGAGACACAGATACACTGAGACACTGAGTCACAGAGACACTGAGACACTGAGACACCGAGACACCGAGTCACAGAGACACTGAGAAACTGAGACTCTGAGACACTGAGACACAGAGACACTGAAACACAAGAATCTGAGACGCTGAGACACTGAGACACAGCGACATTGAGACTCTGTGACGCTGAGACACTGAGGCACAGAGACACGGGGACACTGAGACACAGAGACACTGAGACACTGAGACACTGAGACAATGAAACTCGGAGATACTGAGACACTTAGACACAGAGACACAGAGGCACAGAGACACAGAGACACTGAGACACAGAGACACTGAGGCACAGAGACACTGAGACACTGAGACAGAGAGACACTGAGGCACAGAGACACAGATACACTGAGACACTGAGTCACAGAGACACTGAGACACTGAGACACCGAGACACCGAGTCACAGAGACACTGAGAAACTGAGACTCTGAGACACTGAGACACAGAGACACTGAAACACAAGAATCTGAGACGCTGAGACACTGAGACACAGCGACATTGAGACTCTGTGACGCTGAGACACTGAGGCACAGAGACACGGGGACACTGAGACACAGAGACACTGAGACACTGAGACAATGAAACTCGGAGATACTGAGACACTTAGACACAGAGACACAGAGGCACAGAGACACAGAGACACTGAGACTCTGAGACACAGAGACACTGAGACACTGAGACACTGAGACTCTGAGACACTGACCCCCAGAGACACAGAGACACTGAGACACTGAGACACTGAGGCACAGAGACACTGAGTCAAAGAGACACAGAGACACTGAGACTCTGAGACACTGAGGCACAGAGACACTGAGACACTGAGAATCTGAGACACTGAGAGAGAGAGACAAAGAGACACTGAGACTCTGAGACACTGAGACACAGAGACACTGCGACACTGAGACACAGAGACACAGAGACACTGAGACACTGAGACACAGAGACAGTGAGACACTGAGACACTGAGACACTGAGACACTGAGAAACTGAGACACTGAGACACAGAGACACTGAGGCGCAGAGGCACTGAGGCACAGAGTTACTGAGTCTCTGAGACACTGAGACAATGAAACTCGGAGAAACTGAGACACTTAGACACAGAGACACAGAGGCACAGAGACACCGAGACACTGAGACTCTGAGACACTGAGACACTGAGGCACAGAGACACTGAGACACAGAGTCACTGAGACTCTGAGACACTGAGACAATGAAACTCGGAGACACTGAGACACTGAGACACTTAGACACAGAGACACAGAGGCACAGAGACACAGAGACACTGAGACTCTGAGACACTGAGACACAGAGACAATGAGACACTTAGACACAGAGACACAGAGGCACAGAGACACAGAGACACTGAGACTCTGAGACACTGAGACACTGAGGCACAGAGACACTGAGACACTGAGAATCTGAGACACTGAGACACAGAGACACAGAGAGACTGAGACACTGAGACACAGAGAGACTGAGACACAGAGACACTGTCACTCTGAGACACAGAGACACTGAGACACAGAGACTCTGAGACTCTGAGACCAAGAGACACATAGACACTGAGACATTGAGACACAGAGACACTGAGACTTTGAGACACAGACACACTGAGACACTGAGACTCTGAGATACTGAGACACTGAGGCACAGAGACACAGTGACACTGAGACACTGAGGCTCAGAGACACTGAGACCAAGAGACAGAGAGATACGGAGACTCTGAGACACTGAGACACTGAGGCACAGAGACACTGAGACACAGAGACACTGAGGTGCAGAGGCACTGAGACTCAGAGTTTCTAAGACTCTGAGACACTGAGACAATGAGAATCTGAGACACAGAGACCCTGAGAAACTGAGACTCTGAGCCTCTGACGCACTGAGACACTGAGACACAGAGACACTGAGGCGCAGAGGCACTGAGACACATAGTTACTGAGTCTCTGAGACACTGAGACATAGAGACACAGAGACACAGAGACACAGAGACACAGAGGCACAGGGACACAGAGACACTGAGACGCTGAGACACTGAGACACTGAGGCACAGAGACACTGAGACACTGAGACTCTGAGACACTGAGACACAGAGACACTGAGACACAGAGACAAGGGACACTGAGAAACTGAGACTCTGAGACACTGAGACAATGAGACTCTGAGACACAGAGACACAGAGACACTGAGGCGCAGAGGCACTGAGGCACTGAGACACAGAGACACTGAAACACAAGAATCTGAGACGCTGAGACACTGAGACACAGCGACATTGAGACTCTGTGACGCTGAGACACTGAGGCACAGAGACACGGGGACACTGAGACACAGAGACACTGAGACACTGAGACAATGAAACTCGGAGATACTGAGACACTTAGACACAGAGACACAGAGGCACAGAGACACAGAGACACTGAGACTCTGAGACACAGAGACACTGAGACACTGAGACACTGAGACACTGAGACTCTGAGACACTGAGACACTGACCCCCAGAGACACAGAGACACTGAGACACTGAGACACTGAGGCACAGAGACACTGAGTCAAAGAGACACAGAGACACTGAGACTCTGAGACACTGAGGCACAGAGACACTGAGACACTGAGAATCTGAGACACTGAGAGAGAGAGACAAAGAGACACTGAGACTCTGAGACACTGAGACACAGAGACACTGCGACACTGAGACACAGAGACACTGAGACACTGAGACACAGAGACAGTGAGACACTGAGACACTGAGACACTGAGGCACAGAGACACTGAGACACTGAGACACTGAGACACAGAGACATTGAGACTCTGAGATGCTGAGACACTGAGAAACTGAGACACTGAGACACAGAGACACTGAGGCGCAGAGGCACTGAGGCACAGAGTTACTGAGTCTCTGAGACACTGAGACAATGAAACTCGGAGAAACTGAGACACTTAGACACAGAGACACAGAGGCACAGAGACACCGAGACACTGAGACTCTGAGACACTGAGACACTGAGGCACAGAGACACTGAGACACTGAGACACAGAGTCACTGAGACTCTGAGACACTGAGACAATGAAACTCGGAGACACTGAGACACTGAGACACTTAGACACAGAGACACAGAGGCACAGAGACACAGAGACACTGAGACTCTGAGACACTGAGGCACAGAGACACTGAGACACTGAGACACAGAGACAATGAGACACTTAGACACAGAGACACAGAGGCACAGAGAGACAGAGACACTGAGACTCTGAGACACTGAGACACTGAGGCACAGAGACACTGAGACACTGAGAATCTGAGACACTGAGACACAGAGACACAGAGAGACTGAGACACTGAGACACAGAGAGACTGAGACACAGAGACACTGACACTCTGAGACACAGAGACACTGAGACACAGAGACACTGAGACTCTGAGACCAAGAGACACATAGACACTGAGACATTGAGACACAGAGACACTGAGACTTTGAGACACAGACACACTGAGACACTGAGACTCTGAGATACTGAGACACTGAGGCACAGAGACACAGTGACACTGAGACACTGAGGCTCAGAGACACTGAGACCAAGAGACAGAGAGATACGGAGACTCTGAGACACTGAGACACTGAGGCACAGAGACACTGAGACACAGAGACACTGAGGTGCAGAGGCACTGAGACTCAGAGTTTCTAAGACTCTGAGACACTGAGACAATGAGAATCTGAGACACAGAGACCCTGAGAAACTGAGACTCTGAGCCTCTGACGCACTGAGACACTGAGACACAGAGACACTGAGGCGCAGAGGCACTGAGACACATAGTTACTGAGTCTCTGAGACACTGAGACAATGAGACACAGAGACACAGAGACACAGAGGCACAGGGACACAGAGACACTGAGACGCTGAGACACTGAGACACTGAGGCACAGAGACACTGAGACACTGAGACTCTGAGACACTGAGACTCTGAGACACTGAGACACAGAGACACTGAGACACAGAGACAAGGGACACTGAGAAACTGAGACTCTGAGACACTGAGACAATGAGACTCTGAGACACAGAGACACAGAGACACTGAGGCGCAGAGGCACTGAGGCACTGAGACACAGAGACACTGAGGCGCAGAGGCACTGAGGCACAGAGTTACTGATTCTCTGAGACACTGAGACAATGAAACTCGGAGACACTGAGACACTTAGACACAGAGACACAGAGGCACAGAGACACAGAGACACTGAGACACTGAGGAACAGAGACACTGAGACACTGAGACACAGAGACACTGAGACTCTGAGACACTGAGACAATGAAACTCGGAGACACTGAGACACTGAGACACTTAGACACAGAGACACAGAGGCACAGAGACACAGAGACACTGAGACTCTGAGACACTGAGGCACAGAGACACTGAGACACAGAGACAATGAGACACTTAGACACAGAGACACAGAGGCACAGAGACACAGAGACACAGAGACTCTGAGACACTGAGACACTGAGGCACAGAGACACTGAGACACTGAGTCACAGAGACAATGAGACACTGAGAATCTGAGACACTGAGACACTGAGGCACAGAGACACTGAGACACTGAGACTCTGAGACACTGAGACACTGACCCCCAGAGACACAGAGAGACTGAGACACTGAGACACTGAGGCACAGAGACACTGAGTCAAAGGGACACAGAGACACTGAGTCTCTGAGACTCTGAGACACTGAGAGAGAGAGACACTGAGACACTGAGACTCTGAGACACTGAGACACAGAGACATTGAGACTCTGAGACACTGAGACACAGAGACACTGAGACATAGAGACACAGAGGCAGTGAGACACTGAGACACAGGGACACTGAGACACAGAGACACTGAGGCTCAGAGACACTGAGACCAAGACACAGAGCGATACGGAGACTCTGAGACAGTGAGACATTGAGGCACAGAGACACTGAGACACTGAGACACTGAGACATTGAGACTCTGTGATACTGAGACACTGAGACACTGAGGCTCAGAGACACTGAGACCAAGAGACATAGAGATACGGAGACTCTGAGACACTGAGACACTGAGGCACAGAGACACTGAGACACAGAGACACAGAGTTTCTAAGACTCTGAGACACTGAGACAATGAGACTCTGAGACACAGAGAAACTGAGAAACTGAGACTCTGAGACTCTGAGGCACTGAGACACTGAGACACAGAGACACTGAGGCGCAGAGGCACTGACACACAGACTTACTGAGACTCTGAGACACTGAGACAATGAGACACAGAGACACAGAGGCACAGGGACACAGAGACACTGAGACGCTGAGACACTGAGACACTGAGGCACAGAGACACTGAGACACTGAGACTCTGAGACAGTGAGACACAGAGACAAGGGACACTGAGAAACTGTGACTCTGAGACACTGAGACAATGAGACTCTGAGACACAGAGACACAGAGACACTGAGACTCTGAGACTCGGAGGCACTGAGACACTGAGACACAGAGACACTGAGGCGCAGAGGCACTGAGGCACAGAGTTACTGAGTCTCTGAGACACTGAGACAATGAAACTCGGAGACACAGAGACACTTAGACACAGAGACACAGAGGCACAGAGACACAGAGACACTGAGACTCTGAGACACTGAGACACTGAGGCACAGAGACACTGAGACACTGAGACACAGAGACACTGAGACACAGAGACAATGAGACACTGAGAATCTGAGACACTGAGACACAGAGACACTGAGACACAGCGACACTGAGACTCTGAGACACTGAGACACTGAGACACAGAGACACTGAGACACTGAGACATAGAGACACAGAGACAGTGAGACACTGAGACAAAGGGACACTGAGACCAAGAGACACAGAGACACTGAGACATTGAGACACAGAGACAATGAGACACTGAGAATCTGAGACACTGAGACATAGAGACACTCAGACACTGAGACACAGAGACACTGAGACACAGAGACACTGAGACTCTGAGACCAAGAGACACAGAGACACTGAGACATTGAGACACAGAGACACTGAAACATTGAGACACCGGCACACTGAGACACTGTGACTCTGAGATACTGAGACACTGAGGCACAGAGACACAGAGACACTGAGACACTGAGGCTCAGAGACACTGAGACCAAGAGACAGAGAGATACGGAGACTCTGAGACACTGAGACACTGAGACACTGAGGCACAGAGACACTGAGACACTGAGACACTGAGACTCTGAGACACTGAGACACTGACCCCCAGAGACACAGAGAGACTGAGACACTGAGACACTGAGGCACAGAGACACTGAGTCAAAGGGACACAGAGACACTGAGACTCTGAGACTCTGAGACACTGAGAGAGAGAGACACTGAGACACTGAGACTCTGAGACACTGAGACACAGAGACATTGAGACTCTGAGACACAGAGACACTGAGACATAGAGACACAGAGACAGTGAGACACTGAGACACAGGGACACTGAGACACTGAGACACTGAGGCTCAGAGACACTGAGACCAAGACACAGAGCGATACGGAGACTCTGAGACAGTGAGACACTGAGGCACAGAGACACTGAGACACTGAGACACTGAGACATTGAGACTCTGAGATACTGAGACACTGAGACACAGAGACACTGAGACACTGAGACATAGAGACACAGAGACAGTGAGACACTGAGGCTCAGAGACACTGAGACCAAGAGACAGAGAGATACGGAGACTCTGAGACACTGAGACACTGAGGCATAGAGACACTGAGACACTGAGACACTGAGACACAGAGACAGTGAGACACTGAGACACAGGGACACTGAGACACAGAGACACTGAGACACCGAGACACTGAGACACTGAGACACCGAGGCACAGAGACACAGAGACACTGAGAAGCTGCGACTCTGAGACACTGAGACACTGAGACACACAGACACTGAGACACAGAGACACTGAAACACTGAGACAATGAGGCACAGAGACACTGAGAGACAGGGACACAGAGACACAGAGACTCTGAGACACTGAGACACTGCGGCACAGAGACAAAGAGACACAGATTCAATGAGGCACTGAGACACAGATACGCTGAGACACAGAGACTCTGAGACACAGAGACACAGAGACACAGAGACACAGAGACACTGAGACTCTGAGACACTGAGACAATGAAACTCGGAGACACTGAGACACTGAGACACTTAGACACAGAGACTCTGAGGCACAGAGACACAGAGACACTGAGACTGTGAGACACTGAGACACTGAGGCACAGAGACACTGAGACATTGAGACACAGAGACACTGAGACACTGAGAATCTGAGACACTGAGACACAGAGACACTGAGACACTGAGACTCTGAGACACGGAGACACAGAGACACTGAGACACAGAGACACTGAGACTCTGAGACACTGAGAAACTGAGACACTGAGACACTGAGGCACAGAGACACAGAGAGACTGAGACCAAGAGACACAGAGACACTGAGACATTGAGACACAGAGACACTGAGACATTGAGACACAGACATACTGAGACACTGAGACTCTGAGATACTGAGACACTGAGGCACAGAGACACTGAGACAATGAGACACTGAGGCTCAGAGACACTGAGAACAAGACACAGAGCGATACGGAGACTCTGAGACACTGAGACACTGAGGCACAGAGACACTGAGACACTGAGACACTGAGACATTGAGACTCTGAGATACTGAGACACTGAGACACTGAGACACAGAGACACTGAGACACTGAGACATAGAGACACAGAGACAGTGAGACACTGAGGCTCAGAGACACTGAGACCAAGAGGCAGAGAGATGCGGAGACTCTGAGACACTGAGACACTGTGGCACAGAGACACTGAAACACTGAGACACGGAGACACAGAGACACAGAGACACTGAGACACTGAGACACAGAGACACTGAGGCACTGAGACATAGAGACACAGAGGCACTGAGACACTGAGACTCTGAGACTCGGAGGAACTGAGACACTGAGACACAGAGACACTGAGGCGCAGAGGCACTAGGACACAGAGTTACTGAGACTCTGAGACACTGAGACACTTAGACAGTAAGACACTGAGACATTGAGACACTGAGACACAGAGACACAGAGACACTGAGACACAGAGACACTGAGGCACAGAGACACTGAGACACAGAGACACTGAGGCACAGAGACACAGATACACTGAGACACTGAGTCACAGAGACACTGAGAGACTGAGACACCGAGACACCGAGTCACAAAGACACTGAGAAACTGAGACTCTGAGACACTGAGACACAGAGACACTGAAACACAAGAATCTGAGACGCTGAGACACTGAGACACAGCGACATTGAGACTCTGTGACGCTGAGACACTGAGGCACAGAGACACGGGGACACTGAGACACAGAGACACTGAGACACTGAGACACTGAGACAATGAAACTCGGAGATACTGAGACACTTAGACACAGAGACACAGAGGCACAGAGACACAGAGACACTGAGACTCTGAGACACAGAGACACTGAGACACTGAGACACTGAGACTCTGAGACACTGAGACACTGACCCCCAGAGACACAGAGACACTGAGACACTGAGACACTGAGGCACAGAGACACTGAGTCAAAGAGACACAGAGACACTGAGACACTGAGACACTGAGGCACAGAGACACTGAGACACAGAGACACTGAGACACAGAGACACTGAGACACTGAGACACTGAGACATAGAGACAGAGAGACAGTGAGACACTGAGGCACAGGGACACTGAGACAAAGAGACACTGAGGCTCTGAGACACCGAGACACTGAGACACCGAGGCACAGAGACACTGAGAGACTGAGACCAAGAGACACCGAGACACTGAGACATTGAGACACTGAGGCACAGAGACACTGAGAGACTGAGACCAAGAGACACAGAGACACTGAGACATTGAGACACAGAGACACTGAGAAATTGAGACACAGACACACTGAGACACTGAGACTCTGAGATACTGAGACACTGAGGCACAGAGACACTGAGACACTGAGAACAGACACAGAGCGATACGGAGACTCTCAGACACTGAGACACTGAGGCACAGAGACACTGAGACACTGAGACACTCAGACACAGAGACACAGAGAGACTGAGACACTGAGACATAGAGACACAGAGACACTGAGACACTGAGACATAGAGACACAGAGACAGTGAGACACTGAGGCTCAGAGACACTGAGACCAAGAGGCAGAGAGATACGGAGACTCTGAGACACTGAGACACTGAGGCACAGAGACACTGAAACACTGAGACACGGAGACACAGAGACACTGAGACACTGAGACACAGAGACACTGAGACACTGAGACATAGAGACACAGAGGCACTGAGACACTGAGACTCTGAGACTCGGAGGAACTGAGACACTGAGACACAGAGACACTGAGGCGCAGAGGCACTAGGACACAGAGTTACTGAGACTCTGAGACACTGAGACACTTAGACAGTAAGACACTGAGACATTGAGACACTGAGACACAGAGACACAGAGGCAGAGGGAGACAGAGACACTGAGACACAGAGACACTGAGCACTGAGGCACTGAGACACTGAGACACAGAGACACTGAGGCACAGAGACACAGATACACTGAGACACTGAGACACAGAGACACTGAGACACTGAGACACCGAGACACCGAGTCACAGAGACACTGAGACACTGAGACTCTGAGACACTGAGACACAGAGACACTGAAACACAAGAATCTGAGACGCTGAGACACTGAGACACAGAGACATTGAGACTCTGTGACGCTGAGACACTGAGGCACAGAGACACGGGGACACTGAGACACAGTGACACTGAGACTCTGAGACACTGAGACAATGAAACTCAGAGATACTGAGACACTTAGACACAGAGACACAGAGGCACAGAGACACAGAGACACAGAGACACTGAGACTCTGAGACACTGAGACACTGAGGCACAGAGACACTGAGACACTGAGACACAGAGACACTGAGACTCTGAGACACTGAGACAATGAAACTCGGAGACACTGAGACACAGAGACACTTAGACACAGAGACACAGAGGCACAAAGACACTGAGACTCTGAGACACTGAGGCACAGAGACACTGAGACACTGAGACACAGAGACAAGGAGACACTTAGACACAGAGACACAGAGTCACAGAGACACTGAGACACTGAGACTCTGAGACACTGAGACACTGAGGCACAGAGACACTGAGACACAGAGACAATGAGACACTGAGAATCTGAGACACTGAGACACAGAGACACTGAGACACAGCGACACTGAGACTCTGAGACACTGAGACACTGAGACACAGAGACACTGAGACACTGAGACACTGAGACACAGAGACAGTGAGACACTGAGACAAAGGGACACTGAGACCAAGAGACACAGAGACACTGAGACATTGAGACACAGAGACACTGAGACACTGAGAATCTGAGACACTGAGACACAGAGACACTGAGACACTGAGACTCTGAGACACAGAGACACTGAGACACAGAGACACAGAGACTCTGAGACCAAGAGACACAGAGACACTGAGACATTGAGACACAGAGACACTGAAACATTGAGACACAGGCACACTGAGACACTGAGACTCTGAGACACTGAGACACTGAGGCACAGAGACACATAGACACTGAGACACTGAGGCTCAGAGACACTGAGACCTAGAGACAGAGAGATACGGAGACTCTGAGACACTAAGACACTGAGGCACAGAGACACTGAGACACTGAGACTCTGAGACACTGAGACACTGACCCCCAGAGACACAGAGAGACTGAGACACTGAGACACTGAGGCACAGAGACACTGAGTCAAAGGGACACAGAGACACTGATACTCTGAGACTCTGAGACACTGAGAGAGAGAGACACTGAGACACTGAGACTCTGTGACACTGAGACACAGAGACATTGAGACTCTGAGACACTGAGACACAGAGACACTGAGACATAGAGACACAGAGACAGTGAGACACTGAGACACAGGGACACTGAGACACAGAGACACTGAGGCTCAGAGACACTGAGACCAAGACACAGAGCGATACGGAGACTCTGAGACAGTGAGACACTGTGGCACAGAGACACTGAGACACTGAGACTCTGAGATACTGAGACACTGAGACACTGAGACACAGAGACACTGAGACACTGAGACACTGAGACATAGAGACACAGAGACAGTGAGACACTGAGGCTCAGAGACACTGAGACCAAGAGACAGAGAGATACGGAGACTCTGAGACACTGAGACACTGAGGCACAGAGACACTGAGACACTGAGACACTGAGACACAGGGACACTGAGACACAGAGACACTGAGACACCGAGACACTGAGACACCGAGGCACAGAGACACAGAGACACTGAGACACTGCGACTCTGAGACTCTGAGACACTGAGACACACAGACACTGAGACACAGAGACACTGAAACACTGAGACAATGAGGCACAGAGTCACTGAGAGACAGGGACACAGAGACACGGAGACACTTAGACACAGAGACTCTGAGGCACAGAGACACAGAGACACTGAGACACTGAGACTCTGAGACGCTGAGAAACTGAGACACTGAGACATTGAGACACAGAGACACTGAGACATTGAGACACAGACACACTGAGACACTGAGACTCTGAGATACTGAGACACTGAGGCACAGAGACACTGAGACACTGAGACACTGAGGCTCAGAGACACTGAGAACAAGACACAGAGCGATACGGAGACTCTGAGACACTGAGACACTGAGGCACAGAGACACTGAGACACTGAGACACAGAGACATTGAGACTCTGAGACTCTGAGATACTGAGACACTGAGACACTGAGACACAGAGACACTGAGACACTGAGACATAGAGACACAGAGACAGTGAGACACTGAGGCTCAGAGACACTGAGACCAAGAGACAGAGAGATACGGAGACTCTGAGACACTGAGACACTGAGGCACAGAGACACTGAGACACTGAGACACTGAGACATAGAGACACAGAGACAGTGAGACACTGAGACACAGGGACACTGAGACACAGAGACACTGAGACACCGAGACACTGAGACACCGAGGCACAGAGACACAGAGACACTGAGACACTGCGACTCTGAGACACTGAGACACTGAGACACACAGACACTGAGACACAGAGACACTGAAACACTGAGACAATGAGGCACAGA
Organism: Carcharhinus amblyrhynchos; assembly: GCF_965287045.1. NCBI lineage: Eukaryota > Metazoa > Chordata > Chondrichthyes > Carcharhiniformes > Carcharhinidae > Carcharhinus > Carcharhinus amblyrhynchos. The sequence goes on from NW_027650108.1 coordinate 78,970, forward strand.
GACACTGAGAGACAGGGACACAGAGACACAGAGACTCTGAGACACTGAGACACTGCGGCACAGAGACAAAGAGACACAGATTCAATGAGACACTGAGACACAGATACGCTGAGACACAGAGACTCTGAGACACAGAGACACAGAGACACAGAGGCACTGAGACTCTGAGACACTGAGACAATGAAACTCGGAGACACTGAGACACTGAGACACTTAGACACAGAGACTCTGAGGCACAGAGACACAGAGACACTGAGACTGTGAGACACTGAGACACTGAGGCACAGAGACACTGAGACATTGAGACACAGAGACACTGAGACACTGAGAATCTGAGACACTGAGACACAGAGACACTGAGACACTGAGACTCTGAGACACGGAGACACAGAGACACTGAGACACAGAGACACTGAGACTCTGAGACACTGAGAAACTGAGACACTGAGACACTGAGGCACAGAGACACTGAGAGACTGAGACCAAGAGACACAGAGACACTGAGACATTGAGACACAGAGACACTGAGACACTGAGAATCTGAGACACTGAGACACAGAGACACTGAGACACTGAGACTCTGAGACACGGAGACACAGAGACACTGAGACACAGAGACACTGAGACTCTGAGACACTGAGAAACTGAGACACTGAGACACTGAGGCACAGAGACACTGAGAGACTGAGACCAAGAGACACAGAGACACTGAGACATTGAGACACAGAGACACTGAGACATTGAGACACAGACACACTGAGACACTGAGACTCTGAGATACTGAGACACTGAGGCACAGAGACACTGAGACAATGAGACACTGAGGCTCAGAGACACTGAGAACAAGACACAGAGCGATACGGAGACTCTGAGACACTGAGACACTGAGGCACAGAGACACTGAGACACTGAGACATTGAGACTCTGAGATACTGAGACACTGAGACACTGAGACACAGAGACACTGAGACACTGAGACATAGAGACACAGAGACAGTGATACACTGAGGCTCAGAGACACTGAGACCAAGAGGCAGAGAGATGCGGAGACTCTGAGACACTGAGACACTGTGGCACAGAGACACTGAAACACTGAGACACGGAGACACAGAGACACAGAGACACTGAGACACTGAGACACAGAGACACTGAGGCACTGAGACATAGAGACACAGAGGCACTGAGACACTGAGACTCTGAGACTCGGAGGAACTGAGACACTGAGACACAGAGACACTGAGGCGCAGAGGCACTAGGACACAGAGTTACTGAGACTCTCAGACACTGAGACACTTAGACAGTAAGACACTGAGACATTGAGACACTGAGACACAGAGACACAGAGACACTGAGACACAGAGACACTGAGGCACAGAGACACTGAGACACAGAGACACTGAGGCCCAGAGACACAGATACACTGAGACACTGAGTCACAGAGACACTGAGAGACTGAGACACCGAGACACCGAGTCACAAAGACACTGAGAAACTGAGACTCTGAGACACTGAGACACAGAGACACTGAAACACAAGAATCTGAGACGCTGAGACTCTGAGACACAGCGACATTGAGACTCTGTGACGCTGAGACACTGAGGCACAGAGACACGGGGACACTGAGACACAGAGACACTGAGACACTGAGACACTGAGACACTGAGACAATGAAACTCGGAGATACTGAGACACTTAGACACAGAGACACAGAGGCACAGAGACACAGAGACACTGAGACTCTGAGACACAGAGACACTGAGACACTGAGACACTGAGACACTGACCCCCAGAGACACAGAGACACTGAGACACTGAGACACTGAGGCACAGAGACACTGAGTCAAAGAGACACAGAGACACTGAGACACTGAGGCACAGAGACACTGAGACACAGAGACACTGAGACACTGAGACACTGAGACATAGAGACACAGAGACAGTGAGACACTGAGACACAGGGACACTGAGACAAAGAGACACTGAGGCTCTGAGACACCGAGACACTGAGACACCGAGGCACAGAGACACTGAGAGACTGAGACCAAGAGACACCGAGACACTGAGACATTGAGACACTGAGGCACAGAGACACTGAGAGACTGAGACCAAGAGACACAGAGACACTGAGACATTGAGACACAGAGACACTGAGAAATTGAGACACAGACACACTGAGACACTGAGACTCTGAGATACTGAGACACTGAGGCACAGAGACACTGAGACACTGAGGCTCAGAGACACTGAGAACAGACACAGAGCGATACGGAGACTCTCAGACACTGAGACACTGAGGCACAGAGACACTGAGACACTGAGACACAGAGACACAGAGAGACTGAGACACTGAGACATAGAGACACAGAGACACTGAGACACTGAGACATAGAGACACAGAGACAGTGAGACACTGAGGCTCAGAGACACTGAGACCAAGAGGCAGAGAGATACGGAGACTCTGAGACACTGAGACACTGAGGCACAGAGACACTGAAACACTGAGACACGGAGACACAGAGACACTGAGACACTGAGACACAGAGACACTGAGACATAGAGACACAGAGGCACTGAGACACTGAGACTCTGAGACTCGGAGGAACTGAGACACTGAGACACAGAGACACTGAGGCGCAGAGGCACTAGGACACAGAGTTACTGAGACTCTGAGACACTGAGACACTTAGACAGTAAGACACTGAGACATTGAGACACTGAGACACAGAGACACAGAGGCAGAGGGAGACAGAGACACTGAGACACAGAGACACTGAGGCACTGAGGCACTGAGACACTGAGACACAGAGACACTGAGGCACAGAGACACAGAGACACTGAGACACTGAGACACAGAGACACTGAGACACTGAGACACTGAGACACCGAGACACCGAGTCACAGAGACACTGAGACACTGAGACTCTGAGACACTGAGACACAGAGACACTGAAACACAAGAATCTGAGACGCTGAGACACTGAGACACAGAGACATTGAGACTCTGTGACGCTGAGACACTGAGGCACAGAGACACGGGGACACTGAGACACAGAGACACTGAGACTCTGAGACACTGAGACAATGAAACTCAGAGATACTGAGACACTTAGACACAGAGACACAGAGGCACAGAGACACAGAGACACTGAGACTCTGAGACACTGAGACACTGAGGCACAGAGACACTGAGACACTGAGACACAGAGACACTGAGACTCTGAGACACTGAGACAATGAAACTCGGAGACACTGAGACACAGAGACACTTAGACACAGAGACACAGAGGCACAAAGACACTGAGACTCTGAGACACTGAGGCACAGAGACACTGAGACACTGAGACACAGAGACAAGGAGACACTTAGACACAGAGACACAGAGTCACAGAGACACTGAGACACTGAGACTCTGAGACACTGAGACACTGAGGCACAGAGACACTGAGACACTGAGACACAGAGACAATGAGACACTGAGAATCTGAGACACTGAGACACAGAGACACTGAGACACAGCGACACTGAGACTCTGAGACACTGAGACACTGAGACACTGAGACACAGAGACACTGAGACACTGAGACACTGAGACACTGAGGCACAGAGACACAGAGACACATAGACACTGAGACACTGAGGCTCAGAGACACTGAGACCTAGAGACAGAGAGATACGGAGACTCTGAGACACTGAGACACTGAGGCACAGAGACACTGAGACACTGAGACTCTGAGACACTGAGACACTGACCCCCAGAGACACAGAGAGACTGAGACACTGAGACACTGAGGCACAGAGACACTGAGTCAAAGGGACACAGAGACACTGATACTCTGAGACTCTGAGACACTGAGAGAGAGAGACACTGAGACACTGAGACTCTGTGACACTGAGACACAGAGACATTGAGACTCTGAGACACTGAGACACAGAGACACTGAGACATAGAGACACAGAGACAGTGAGACACTGAGACACAGGGACACTGAGACACAGAGACACTGAGGCTCAGAGACACTGAGACCAAGACACAGAGCGATACGGAGACTCTGAGACAGTGAGACACTGTGGCACAGAGACACTGAGACACTGAGACACTGAGACTCTGAGATACTGAGACACTGAGACACTGAGACACAGAGACACTGAGACACTGAGACATAGAGACACAGAGACAGTGAGACACTGAGGCTCAGAGACACTGAGACCAAGAGACAGAGAGATACGGAGACTCTGAGACACTGAGACACTGAGACACAGAGACACTGAGACACTGAGACATAGAGACACAGAGACAGTGAGACACTGAGGCTCAGAGACACTGAGACCAAGAGGCAGAGAGATACGGAGACTCTGAGACACTGAGACACTGAGGCTCAGAGACACTGAAACACTGAGACACGGAGACACAGAGACACTGAGACACTGAGACACTGAGACACAGAGACACTGAGGCACTGAGACATAGAGACACAGAGGCACTGAGACACTGAGACTCTGAGACTCGGAGGAACTGAGACACTGAGACACAGAGACACTGAGGCGCAGAGGCACTAGGACACAGAGTTACTGAGACTCTGAGACACTGAGACACTTAGACAGTAAGACACTGAGACATTGAGACACTGAGACACAGAGACACAGAGGCAGAGGGACACAGAGACACTGAGACACAGAGACACTGAGGCACAGAGACACTGAGACACTGAGACACAGAGACACTGAGGCACAGAGACACAGATACACTGAGACACTGAGTCACAGAGACACTGAGACACTGAGACACCGAGACACCGAGTCACAGAGACACTGAGAAACTGAGACTCTGAGACACTGAGACACAGAGACACTGAAACACAAGAATCTGAGACGCTGAGACACTGAGACACAGCGACATTGAGACTCTGTGACGCTGAGACACTGAGGCACAGAGACACGGGGACACTGAGACACTGAGACAATGAAACTCGGAGATACTGAGACACTTAGACACAGAGACACAGAGGCACAGAGACACAGAGACACTGAGACACAGAGACACTGAGGCACAGAGACACTGAGACACTGAGACAGAGAGACACTGAGGCACAGAGACACAGATACACTGAGACACTGAGTCACAGAGACACAGAGACACTGAGACACCAAGACACCGAGTCACAGAGACACTGAGAAACTGAGACTCTGAGACACTGAGACACAGAGACACTGAAACACAAGAATCTGAGACGCTGAGACACTGAGACACAGCGACATTGAGACTCTGTGACGCTGAGACACTGAGGCACAGAGACACGGGGACACTGATACACAGAGACACTGAGACACTGAGACAATGAAACTCGGAGATACTGAGACACTTTGACACAGAGACACAGAGGCACAGAGACACAGAGACACTGAGACTCTGAGACACAGAGACACTGAGACACTGAGACACTGAGACTCTGAGACACTGAGACCCTGACCCCCAGAGACACAGAGACACAGAGACACTGAGGCACAGAGACACTGAGTCAAAGAGACACAGAGACACTGAGACTCTGAGACACTGAGGCACAGAGACACTGAGACACTGAGAATCTGAGACACTGAGAGAGAGAGACAGTGAGACACTGAGACTCTGAGACACTGAGACACAGAGACACTGCGACACTGAGACACAGAGACACTGAGACACTGAGACACAGAGACAGTGAGACACTGAGACACTGAGACACTGAGGCACAGAGACACTGAGACACTGAGACACAGAGACATTGAGACTCTGAGATGCTGAGACACTGAGAAACTGAGACACTGAGACACAGAGACACTGAGGCGCAGAGGCACTGAGGCACAGAGTTACTGAGTCTCTGAGACACTGAGACAATGAAACTCTGAGAAACTGAGACACTTAGACACAGAGACACAGAGACACAGAGGCACAGAGACACCGAGACACTGAGACTCTGAGACACTGAGACACTGAGGCACAGAGACACTGAGACACTGAGACACAGAGTCACTGAGACTCTGAGACAATGAAACTCGGAGACACTGAGACACTGAGACACTTAGACACAGAGACACAGAGGCACAGAGACACAGAGACACTGAGACTCTGAGACACTGAGGCACAGAGACACTGAGACACAGAGACAATGAGACACTTAGACACAGAGACACAGAGGCACAGAGACACAGAGACACAGAGACACTGAGACTCTGAGACACTGAGACACTGAGGCACAGAGACACTGAGACACTGAGAATCTGAGACACTGAGACACAGAGACACAGAGAGACTGAGACACTGAGACACAGAGAGACTGAGACACAGAGACACTGACACTCTGAGACACAGAGACACTGAGACACAGAGACACTGAGACTCTGAGACCAAGAGACACAGAGACACTGAGACATTGAGACACAGAGACACTGAGACTTTGAGACACAGACACACTGAGACACTGAGACTCTGAGATACTGAGACACTGAGGCACAGAGACACAGTGACACTGAGACACTGAGGCTCAGAGACACTGAGACCAAGAGACAGAGAGATACGGAGACTCTGAGACACTGAGACACTGAGGCACAGAGACACTGAGACACAGAGACACTGAGGTGCAGAGGCACTGAGACTCAGAGTTTCTAAGACTCTGAGACACTGAGACAATGAGAATCTGAGACACAGAGACCCTGAGAAACTGAGACTCTGAGCCTCTGACGCACTGAGACACTGAGACACAGAGACACTGAGGCACAGAGGCACTGAGACACATAGTTACTGAGTCTCTGAGACACTGAGACAATGAGACACAGAGACACAGAGACACTGAGACACAGAGACATTGAGACTCTGAGATGCTGAGACACTGAGACACTTAGACACAGAGACACTGAGGCGCAGAGGCACTGAGGCACAGAGTTACTGAGTCTCTGAGACACTGAGACAATGAAACTCTGAGAAACTGAGACACTTAGACACAGAGGCACAGAGACACAGAGACACTGAGACTCTGAGACACTGAGGCACAGAGACACTGAGACACTGAGACACTGAGACTCTGAGACACTGAGACAATGAAACTCGGAGACACTGAGACACTGAGACACTTAGACACAGAGACACAGAGGCACAGAGACACAGAGACACTGAGACTCTGAGACACTGAGGCACAGAGACACTGAGACACTGAGACACAGAGACAATGAGACACTTAGACACAGAGACACAGAGGCACAGAGACACAGAGACACTGAGACTCTGAGACACTGAGACACTGAGGCACAGAGACACTGAGACTCTGAGACACTGAGACACTGACCCCCAGAGACACAGAGACACAGAGACACTGAGGCACAGAGACACTGAGTCAAAGAGACACAGAGACACTGAGACTCTGAGACACTGAGGCACAGAGACACTGAGACACTGAGAATCTGAGACACTGAGAGAGAGAGACACTGAGACACTGAGACTCTGAGACACTGAGACACAGAGACACTGCGACACTGAGACACAGAGACACTGAGACACAGAGACACAGAGACAGTGAGACACTGAGACACTGAGACACTGAGGCACAGAGACACTGAGACACTGAGACACTGAGACACTGAGACACAGAGACATTGAGACTCTGAGATGCTGAGACACTGAGAAACTGAGACACTGAGACACAGAGACAATGAGGCGCAGAGGCACTGAGGCACAGAGTTACTGAGTCTCTGAGACACTGAGACAATGAAACTCTGAGAAACTGAGACACTTAGACACAGAGACACAGAGACACAGAGGCACAGAGACACCGAGACACTGAGACTCTGAGACACTGAGACACTGAGGCACAGAGACACTGAGACACTGAGACACAGAGTCACTGAGACTCTGAGACACTGAGACAATGAAACTCGGAGACACTGAGACACTGAGACACTTAGACACAGAGACACAGAGGCACAGAGACACAGAGACACTGAGACTCTGAGACACTGAGGCACAGAGACACTGAGACACTGAGACACAGAGACAATGAGACACTTAGACACAGAGACACAGAGGCACAGAGACACAGAGACACTGAGACTCTGAGACACTGAGACACTGAGGCACAGAGACACTGAGACACTGAGAATCTGAGACACTGAGACACAGAGACACAGAGAGACTGAGACACTGAGACACAGAGAGACTGAGACACAGAGACACTGACACTCTGAGACACAGAGACACTGAGACACAGAGACACTGAGACTCTGAGACCAAGAGACACAGAGACACTGAGACATTGAGACACAGAGACACTGAGACTTTGAGACACAGACACACTGAGACACTGAGACTCTGAGATACTGAGACACTGAGGCACAGAGACACAGTGACACTGAGACACTGAGGCTCAGAGACACTGAGACCAAGAGACAGAGAGATACGGAGACTCTGAGACACTGAGACACTGAGGCACAGAGACACTGAGACACAGAGACACTGAGGTGCAGAGGCACTGAGACTCAGAGTTTCTAAGACTCTGAGACACTGAGACAATGAGAATCTGAGACACAGAGACCCTGAGAAACTGAGACTCTGAGCCTCTGACGCACTGAGACACTGAGACACAGAGACACTGAGGCACAGAGGCACTGAGACACATAGTTACTGAGTCTCTGAGACACTGAGACAATGAGACACAGAGACACAGAGACACTGAGACACAGAGACATTGAGACTCTGAGATGCTGAGACACTGAGACACTTAGACACAGAGACACTGAGGCGCAGAGGCACTGAGGCACAGAGTTACTGAGTCTCTGAGACACTGAGACAATGAAACTCTGAGAAACTGAGACACTTAGACACAGAGGCACAGAGACACAGAGACACTGAGACTCTGAGACACTGAGGCAAAGAGACACTGAGACACTGAGACTCTGAGACACTGAGACAATGAAACTCGGAGACACTGAGACACTGAGACACTTAGACACAGAGACACAGAGGCACAGAGACACAGAGACACTGAGACTCTGAGACACTGAGGCACAGAGACACTGAGACACTGAGACACAGAGACAATGAGACACTTAGACACAGAGACACAGAGGCACAGAGACACAGAGACACTGAGACTCTGAGACACTGAGACACTGAGGCACAGAGACACTGAGATACTGAGACTCAGAGACAATGAGACACTGAGAATCTGAGACACAGAGACACTGAGACACAGAGACACTGAGACTCTGAGACACTGAGACTCTGAGACACTGAGACACTGAGACACTGAGACATCGAGACACAGATACAGTGAGACACTGAGACACAGGGACACTGAGACCAAGAGACACAGAGACACTGAGGCATTGAGACACAGAGACACTGAGACACTGAGACACTGAGAATCTGAGACACTGAGACACAGAGACACTGAAACACTGAGACACTGAGACTCTGAGACACAGATACACTGAGACACAGAGACACTGAGACTCTGAGACCAAGAGACACAGAGACACTGAGACATTGAGACACAGAGACACTGAGACATTGAGACACCGACACACTGAGACACTGAGACTCTGAGATACTGAGACACTGAGGCTCAGAGACACTGAGACCAAGAGACCTAGAGATACGGAGACTCTGAGACAGTGAGACACTGAGGCACAGAGACACTGAGACACAGAGACACTGAGGTGCAGAGGCACTGAGACACAGAATTTCTAAGACTCTGAGACACTGAGACAATGAGAATCTGAGACACAGAGACACTGAGAAACTGAGACTATGAGACTCTGAGGCACTGAGACACTGAGACACAGAGACACTGAGGCGCAGAGGCACTGAGACACAGAGTTACTGAGTCTCTGAGACACTGAGACAATGAGACACAGAGACACAGGGGCACAGGGACACAGAGACACTGAGACGCTGAGACACTGAGACACTGAGGCACTGAGACACTGAGACACAGAGACACTGAGACACAGAGACAAGGGACACTGAGAAACTGAGACTGTGAGACACTGAGACAATGAGACTCTGAGACACAGAGACACTGAGACACTGAGACTCTGAGACTCGGAGGCACTGAGACACTGAGACACAGAGACACTGAGGCGCAGAGGCACTGAGGCACAGAGTTACTGAGTCTCTGAGACACTGAGACAATGAAACTCGGAGACACTGAGACACTTAGACACAGAGACACAGAGGCACAGAGACACAGAGACACTGAGACTCTGAGACACTGAGACACTGAGGCACAGAGACACTGAGACACTGAGACACAGAGACACTGAGACTCTGAGACACTGAGACAATGATACTCGGAGACACTGAGACACTGAGACACTTAGACACAGAGACACAGAGGCACAGAGACACAGAGACACTGAGACAAAGGGACACTGAGGCACAGAGACACTGAGACACTGAGACACAGAGACAATGAGACACTTAGACACAGAGACTCTGAGGCACAGAGACACAGAGACACTGAGACTCTGAGACACAGAGACAATGAGACACTGAGAATCTGAGACACTGAGACACAGAGACACTGAGACACAGAGACACTGAGACTCTGAGACACTGAGACACAGAGACACTGAGACACTGAGACACTGAGACAGTGAGACACTGAGACAAAGGGACACTGAGACCAAGAGACACAGAGACGCTGAGACATTGAGACACAGAGACACTGAGACACTGAGACACTGAGAATCTGAGACACTGTGACACAGAGACACTGAGACTCTGAGACCAAGAGACACAGAGACACTGAGACATTGAGACACAGAGACACTGAGACATTGAGACACAGACACAATGGGACACTGAGACTCTGAGATACTGAGGCACTGAGGCACAGAGACACAGAGACACTGAGAGACGGAGGCTCAGAGACACTGAGACCAAGAGACAGAGAGGTACGGAGACTCTGAGACACTGAGACACTGAGGCACAGAGACACTGAGACACTGAGACTCTGAGACACTGAGACACTGACCCCCAGAGACAAGAGACACTGAGACACTGAGACACTGAGGCACAGAGACACTGAGACACTGGGAATCTGAGACACTGAGACACTGAGGCACAGAGACACTGAGACACTGAGACCAAGAGACACTGAGACACTGAGACATTGAGACACAGAGACACTGAGACATTGAGACACAGACACACTGAGACACTGAGACTCTGAGACATAGAGACACAGATACACTGAGACACTGAGACTCTGAGACTCGGAGGAACTGAGACACTGAGACACAGAGACACTGAGGCGCAGAGACACTGAGACACAGAGTTACTGAGGCTCTGAGACACTGAGACACTGAGGCAATGAGACACTGAGACAATGAGACACTGAGACACAGAGACACAGAGGCAGAGGGACACAGAGACACTGAGACGCTGAGACACTGAGGCACAGAGACACAGAGACACTGAGACACAGATACACTGAGGCACAGAGACACAGATACACTGAGACACTGAGACACTGAGACACAGAGACATTGAGACTCTGAGATACTGAGACACTGAGACAATGAGGCACAGAGACACTGTGAGACAGGGACACAGAGACACTGAGACACAGAGACTCTGAGACACTGAGACACTGAGACACTGAGACATAGAGACTCTGAGACACTGAGACACAGAGACATTGAGACTCTGAGACACTGAGGCACAGAGACACAGAGACACTGAGACACAGAGACACTGAGACTCTGAGACAGTGAGACAATGAAACTCAGATACACTGAGACACTGAGACACTTAGACACAGAGACTCTGAGGCACAGAGACACAGAGTCACTGAGACTGTGAGACACTGAGACACTGAGGCACAGAGACCCTGAGACATTGAGACACAGAGACACTGAGACACTGAGAATCTGAGACACTGAGACACAGAGACATTGAGACACTGAGACTCTGAGACACGGAGACAATGAGACTCTGAGACACTGAGAAACTGAGACACTGAGGCACAGAGACACTGAGACTCTGAGACACTGAGAAACTGAGACACTGAGACACTGAGGCACAGAGACACTGAGACTCTGAGACACTGAGAAACTGAGACACTGAGACACTGAGGCACAGAGACACTGAGAGACTGAGACCAAGAGACACAGAGACACTGAGACATTGAGACAAAGAGACACTGAGACATTGAGACACAGAGACTCTGAGATACTGAGACTCTGAGGCACAGTGACACTGAGACACTGAGACACTGAGGCTCAGAGACACTGAGAACAAGACACTGAGCGATACGGAGACTCTGAGACACTGAGACACTGAGGCACAGAGACACTGAGACACTGAGACACTGAGACACAGAGACAGTGAGACACTGAGACTCTGAGACTCGGAGGAACTGAGACACTGAGACACAGAGACACTGAGGCGCAGAGGCACTAGGACACAGAGTTACTGAGACTCTGAGACACTGAGACACTGAGACCGTAAGACACTGAGACATTGAGACAATGAGACACAGAGACACAGAGGCAGAGGGACACTGAGACGCTGAGACACTGAGGCACAGAGACACTGAGACACTGAGACACAGAGACACTGAGGCACAGAGACACACATACACTGAGACACTGAGACACAGAGACACTGAGACACCGAGACACCGAGTCACAGAGACACTGAGACACTGAGAACCTGAGACACTGAGACACAGAGACACTGAAACACAGAGACTCTGAGACGCTGAGACACTGAGACACAGAGACATTGAGACTCTGTGACACTGAGACACTGAGGCACAGAGACACGGAGACTCTGAGACACTGAGACACAGAGACGTTGAGACTCTGAGACACTGAGACACTGAGGCACAGAGACACAGAGACACTGAGACACAGAGACACTGAGACTCTGAGACACTGAGACAATGAAACTCAGATACACTGAGACACTGAGACACTTAGACACAGAGACTCTGAGGCACAGAGACACAGAGTCACTGAGACTGTGAGACACTGAGACACTGAGGCACAGAGACACTGAGACATTGAGACACAGAGACACTGAGAGACTGAGAATCTGAGACACTGAGACACAGAGACACTGAGACTCTGAGACACGGAGACACAGAGACACTGAGACACAGAGACACTGAGACTCTGAGACACTGAGAAACTGAGACACTGAGACACTGAGACACTGAGGCACAGAGACACTGAGAGACTGAGACCAAGAGACACAGAGACACTGAGACATTGAGACACAGAGACACTGAGACATTGAGACACAGACACACTGAGACACTGAGACTCTGAGATACTGAGACACTGAGGCACAGAAACACTGAGACACTGAGGCTCAGAGACACTGAGAACAGACACAGAGCGATACGGAGACTCTGAGACACTGATACACTGAGGCACAGAGACACTGAGACACTGAGACACTGAGACATTGAGACTCTGAGATACTGAGACACTGAGACACTGAGACACAGAGACACTGAGACACTGAGACATAGAGACACAGAGACAGTGAGACACTGAGGCTGAGAGACACTGAGACCAAGGGACAGAGAGATACGGAGACTCTGAGACACTGAGACACTGAGGCACAGAGACACTGAAACACTGAGACACAGAGACACAGAGACACTGAGACACAGAGACACTGAGACACTGAGACATAGAGACACAGAGGCACTGAGACACTGAGACTCTGAGACTCGGAGGAACTGAGACACTGAGACACAGAGACACTGAGGCGCAGAGGCACTAGGACACAGAGTTACTGACACTCTGAGACACTGAGACACTGAGACAGTAAGACACTGAGACATTGAGACACTGAGACACAGAGACACAGAGGCAGAGGGACACAGAGACACTGAGACGCTGAGACACTGAGGCACAGAGACACTGAGACACTGAGACACAGAGACACTGAGGCACAGAGACACAGTTACACTGAGACACTGAGACACAGAGACACTGAGACACCGAGACACCGAGTCACAGAGACACTGTGACACTGAGACTTTGAGACACTGAGACACAGAGACACTGAAACACAGAGACTCTGAGACACTGAGACACTGAGACACTGAGGCACAGAGACACTGAGACACTGAGACACAGAGACACTGAGACTCTGAGACACTGAGACAATGAAACTCGGAGTTACTGAGACACTTAGACACAGAGACACAGAGGCACAGAGACACAGAGACACTGAGACTCTGAGACACAGAGACACTGAGACTCTGAGACACTGAGACACTGACCTCCTGAGACACAGAGACACTGAGACTCTGAGACACTGAGGCACAGAGACACTGAGACTCTGAGAATCTGAGACATTGAGAGAGACACTGAGACACTGAGACTCTGAGACACTGAGACACAGAGACACTGAGACACAGAGACATTGAGACTCTGAGACACTGAGACACTGCGACACTGAGACAGAGAGACACTGAGACACTGAGACATAGAGACACAGAGACAGTGAGACACTGAGACACAGGGACACTGAGACAAAGAGACACTGAGGTCAGAGACACTGAGACCAAGACACAGAGCGATACGGAGACTCTGAGACACTGAGGCACAGAGACACTGAGACACTGAGACACTGAGACATTGAGACTCTGAGATGCTGAGACACTGAGACACTGAGACACAGAGACACTGAGACACTGAGACATAGCGATACAGAGACAGTGAGACACTGAGGCTCTGAGACACTGAGACCAAGAGACAGAGAGATACGGAGACTCTGAGACACAGAGACACTGAGACACTGAGACTCTGACACTGGGAGGCACTGAGACACTGAGACAAAGAGACACTGAGGCGCAGAGGCACTGAGGCACAGAGTTACTGAGTCTCTGAGACACTGAGACAATGAAACTCGGAGACACTGAGACACTTAGGCACAGAGACACAGAGGCACAGAGACACAGAGACACTGAGACTCTGAGACACTGAGACACTGAGGCACAGAGACTCTGAGACACTGAGGCACAGAGACACTGAGACACTGAGACACAGAGACAATGAGACACTTAGACACAGAGACACAGAGATATTGAGACTCTGAGACACTGAGACACTGCGACACTGAGACACAGAGACAGTGAGACACTGAGACATAGAGACACAGAGACAGTGAGACACTGAGACACAGGGACACTGAGACAAAGAGACAATGAGGCTCAGAGACACTGAGACTAAGACACAGAGCGATACGGAGACTCTGAGACACTGAGACACTGAGGCACAGAGACACTGAGACACTGAGACACTGAGACACAGAGACATTGAGACTCTGAGATGCTGAGACACTGAGACATTGAGACACAGAGACACTGAGACAATGAGACATAGAGACACAGAGACAGTGAGACACTGAGACACAGGGACACTGAGACACTGAGACACTGAGACACCGAGACACTGAGACACCGAGGCACAGAGACACAGAGACACTGAGACACTGCGACTCTGAGACACTGAGACACTGAGACACATAGACACTGAGACACAGAGACACTGAAACACTGAGACAATGAGGCACAGAGACACTGAGAGACAGGGACACAGAGACACTGAGACACAGAGACTCTGAGACACTGAGACACTGAGACACTGAGACACAAAGTCATTGAGACTCTGAGACACTGAGACAATGAGGCACAGAGACACAGAGACACAGAGACACTGAGACTCTGAGACACTGAGACAATGAAACTCGGAGACACTGAGACACTGAGACACAGAGACACTGAGGCACAGAGACACAGAGACACTGAGACTGTGAGACACCGAGACACCGAGTCACAGAGACACTGAGACACTGAGACTCTGAGACACTGAGACACAGAGACACTGAGACGCAAAGACTCTGAGACACTGAGAGACTGAGACACTGAGACACAGAGACATTGAGACTCTGTGACACTGAGACACTGAGGCACAGAGACACAGAGACACTGAGACACAGAGACACTGAGACTCTGAGGCACTGAGACAATGAAACTCGGAGACACTGAGACACTGAGACACTTGGACACAGAGACACTGAGGCACAGAGACACAGAGACACTGAGACTGTGAGACACTGAGACACTGAGGCACAGTGACACGGAGACATTGAGACACAGAGACACTGAGACACTGAGAATCTGAGACACTGAGACACTGAGACTCTGAGACACAGAGACACTGAGACACTGAGACACTGAGACTCTGAGACACTGAGAAACTGAGACATTGAGACACTGAGGCACAGAGACACTGAGACACTGAGACACTGAGACTCGGAGGAACTGAGACACTGAGACACAGAGACACTGAGGCGCAGAGACACTGAGACACAGAGTTACTGAGGTCTGAGACACTGAGACACTGAGGCAATGAGACACTGAGACAATGAGACACTGAGACACAGAGACACAGAGGCAGAGGGACACAGAGACACTGAGACGCTGAGACACTGAGGCACAGAGACACTGAGACACTGAGACACAGATACACTGAGGCACAGAGACACAGATACACTGAGACACTGAGACACAGAGACATTGAGACTCTGAGATACTGAGACACTGAGACAATGAGGCACAGAGACACTGTGAGACAGGGACACAGAGACACTGAGACACAGAGACTCTGAGACACTGAGACACTGAGACACAGAGACTCTGAGACACTGAGACACAGAGACACTGAGACACTGAGACACAGATACACTGAGGCACAGAGACACAGATACACTGAGACACTGAGACACAGAGACATTGAGACTCTGAGATACTGAGACACTGAGACAATGAGGCACAGAGACACTGTGAGACAGGGACACAGAGACACTGAGACACAGAGACTCTGAGACACTGAGACACTGAGACACAGAGACTCTGAGACACTGAGACACAGAGACATTGAGACTCTGAGACACTGAGACACTGAGGCACAGAGACACTGAGACACTGAGACACTGAGACACAGAGACATTGAGACTCTGAGATGCTGAGACACTGAGACATTGAGACACAGAGACACTGAGACAATGAGACATAGAGACACAGAGACAGTGAGACACTGAGACACAGGGACACTGAGACACCGAGGCACAGAGACAAAGAGACACTGAGACACTGCGACTCTGAGACACTGAGACCAAGAGACAGAGTGATACGGAGACTCTGAGACACTGAGACACTGAGGCACAGAGACACTGAGACACTGAAACACTGAGACACTGAGACACAGAGACACTGAGACACTGTGACATAGAGACACAGAGACAGTGAGACACTGAGACACAGGGACACTGAGACACAGAGACACAGAGACACAGAGACACTGAGACACTGAGACACCGAGACACCGAGACACTGAGACACCGAGGCACAGAGACACAGAGACACTGAGACACTGCGACTCTGAGACACTGAGACACTGAGACACATAGACACTGAGACACAGAGACACTGAAACACTGAGACAATGAGGCACAGAGACACTGAGAGACAGGGACACAGAGATACTGAGACACAGAGACTCTGAGACACTGAGACACTGCGGCACAGAGACAAAGAGACACAGATTCACTGAGACACTGAGACACAGAGACACTCAGACACAGAGACTCTGAGACACTGAGACACTGAGACACAAAGACATTGAGACTCTGAGACACTGAGACAATGAGGCACAGAGACACAGAGACACAGAGACACTGAGACTCTGAGACACTGAGACAATGAAACTCGGAGACACTGAGACACTGAGACACAGAGACACTGAGGCACAGAGACACAGAGACACTGAGACTGTGCGACACAGAGACACTGAGACACTGAGAATCTGAGACACTGAGACACAGAGACACTGAGACACTGAGACTCTGAGACACGAGGACACAGAGACACTGAGACACAGAGACACTGAGACTCTGAGACACTGAGAAACTGAGACACTGAGACACGGAGGCACAGAGACACTGAGAGTCTGAGACCAAGAGACACAGAGACACTGAGACATTGAGACACAGAGACACTGAGACATTGAGACACAGACACACTGAGACACTGAGACACTGATACTCTAAGACACAGAGACACAGAGGCACAGAGACACAGAGACACTGAGACTCTGAGACACTGAGGCACAGAGGCACTGAGACACTGAGACACTGAGGCTCAGAGACACTGAGACCAAGACACAGAGCGATACGGAGACTCTGAGACAATGAGGCACTGAGACACTGAGACACTGAGACACTGAGACATTGAGACTCTGAGATACTGAGACACTGAGACACTGAGACACAGAGACACTGAGACACTGAGACATAGAGACACAGAGACAGTGAGACACTGAGGCTCAGAGACACTGAAACCAAGAGACAGAAAGATACGGAGACTCTGAGACACTGAGACACTGAGGCACAGAGACACTGAGACACTGAGACACGGAGACACAGAGACACTGAGACACTGAGACACTGAGACATAGAGACACAGAGACACTGAGACACTGAGACTCTGAGACTCGGAGGAACTGAGACACTGAGACACTGAGACACTGAGGCGCAGAGGCACTGAGACACAGAGTTACTGAGACTCTGAGACACTGAGACACTGAGACAATACGACACTGAGAGAATGAGACACTGAGACACAGAGACACAGAGACACAGAGGCAGAGGGACACAGAGACACTGCGACGCTGAGACACTGAGGCACAGAGACACTGAGACACTGAGACACAGAGACACTGAGGCACAGAGACACCGATACACTGAGACACTGAGACACAGAGACACTGAGACACTGAGACACTGAGACACCGAGACACCGAGACACCGAGTCACAGAGACACTGAGACACTGAGACTCTGAGACACTGAGGCACAGAGATACTGAGACGCAGAGACTCTGAGACACTGAGAGTCTGAGACACTGAGACACAGAGACATTGAGACTCTGTGACACTGAGACACTGAGGCACAGAGACACAGAGACACTGAGACACAGAGACACTGAGACACAGAGACACTGAGACTCTGAGACACTGAGACAATGAAACTCGGAGACACTGAGACACTTGGACACAGAGACACTGAGGCACAGAGACCCAGAGACACTGAGACTGTGAGACACTGAGACACTGAGGCACAGAGACACTGAGACATTGAGACACTGAGACACTGAGAATCTGAGACACTGAGACACAGACACACTGAGACACTGAGACTCTGAGACACGGAGACACAGAGACACTGAGACACAGAGACACTGAGACTCTGAGACTCTGAGACACTGAGAAACTGAGACATTGATACACTGAGGCACAGAGACACTGAGAGACTGAGACCAAGAGACACAGAGACACTGAGACATTGAGACACAGAGACACTGAGACATTGAGACACAGACACACTGAGACTCTGAGACTCAGATACTGAGACACTGAGTCACAGAGACACTGAGACACTGAGACACTGAGGCTGAGAGGCACTGAGACCAAGACACAGAGCGATATGGAGACTCTGAGACACTGAGTCACAGAGACACTGAGACACTGACACACTGAGACATAGAGACACTGAGACACTGAGACATAAAGACACAGAGACAATGAGACACTGAGGCTCAGAGACACTGAAACCAAGAGACAGAGAGATACGGAGACTCTGAGACACTGAGACACTGAGGCACAGAGACACTGAGACACTGAGACACGGAGACACAGAGACACTGAGACACTGAGACATAAAGACACAGAGACACTCAGGCACTGAGACTCTGAGACTCGGAGGAACTGAGACACTGAGATACAGAGACACTGAGGCACAGAGGCACTGAGACACAGAGTTACTGAGGCTCTGAGACACTGAGACACTGAGGCAATGAGACACTGAGACAATGAGACACTGAGACACAGAGACACAGAGGCAAAGGGACACAGAGACACTGAGACGCTGAGACACTGAGGCACAGAGACACTGAGACAATGAGACACCGAGTCACAGAGACACTGAGACACTGAGACTCTGTGACACAGAGACACTGAGACACAGAGACACAGAGACACTGAGAAACTGAGACTCTGAGACACTGAGACAATGAGACTCTGAGACACAGAGGCACTGAGAAACTGACACTCTGAGACTCTGAGGCACTGAGACACTGAGACACAGAGACAGTGAGGTGCAGAGGCACTGAGACACAGAGACACAGAATCACTGAGACTCTGAGACACTGAGACACTGAGACACTGAGACACAGAGACACAGAATCACTGAGACTCTGAGACACTGAGACACTGAGACACTGAGACACAGAGACACTGAGGCACAGAGGCACTGAGACCAAGAGGCACAGAGACACTGAGACATTGAGACACAGAGACACTAAGACACAGACCCACTGAGACACTGAGACTCTGAGACACTGAGACACAGAGACACTGAGACACTGAGATTCTGAGACACTGAGACACAGAGACACTGAGACTCTGAGACACTGAGACACTGAGACTCTGAGACACGGCGACACTGAGACACGGCGACACTGAGACACAGAGACACTGAGACACAGAGACACTGAGACACAGAGACACAGAGACGCAGAGAGACCGAGACCCTGAGACACTGAGACACAGAGACACTGAGACACTGAGACACAGAGACACTGAGACACAGAGACACAGAGACGCAGAGAGACCGAGACCCTGAGACACTGAGATACAGAGACACTGAGACACTGAGACACAGAGACACTGAGACCCTGAGACACAGAGACACAGAGACACTGAGACCCTTATACACTGAGACACAGAGGCTCAGAGACACAGAGACACTGAGGCGCAGAGACACTGACACACAGAGACACTGAGTCACTGAGACACAGAGACACTGTGACACAGAGACACAGAGACACTGAGACTCAGAGACACTGAGACCCAGAGACACTGAGACACTCTGACACGGAGACATTGTGACTCTGAGACAGTGAGACACTGAGACTCTGAGACACTGAGACACAGAGACACTGATACTCTGAGACACTGAGAAACTGAGACACTGAGAGACAGAGACACTGAGACACTGAGAGACAGAGACACTGAGACACAGAGACACTGTGACTTTGAGACACAGAGACACTGAGACACAGAGACACAGAGACACTGAGAAACTGAGGCTCTGAGACACTGAGACAATGAGACTCTGAGACACAGAGGTACTGAGAAACTGACACTCTGAGACTCTGAGGCACTGAGACACTGAGACACAGAGACAGTGAGGTGCAGAGGCACTGAGACACAGTGTTTCTTAGACTCTGAGACCTTGAGACAATGAGACACTGAGACACAGAGACACAGAGGCACAGGGACACAGAGACACTGAGAAGGTGAGACACTGTGACACTGAGGCACAGAGACACTGAGACACTGAGACTCTGAGACACTGAGACACAGAGACACTGAGACACAGAGACACAGAGAAACTGAGAAACTGAGACTCTGAGACACTGAGACAATGAGACTCGGAGGGACTGAGACACTGAGACACAGAGACACTGAGGCGCAGAGGCACTGAGACACAGAGTTACTGAGTCTCTTAGGCACTGAGACAATGAAACTCGGAGACACTGAGGCGCAGAGACACTGAGACACAGAGACACAGAGACACTGAGACTCTGAGACACTGAGACACTGAGGCACAGAGACCCTGAGACACTGAGACACAGAGACGCTGAGACACTGAGAATCTGAGACACTGAGACACAGAGACACTGAGACTCTGAGACACGGGGACACAGAGGAACTGAGACACAGAGACACTGAGACTCTGAGACACAGAATCACTGAGACTCTGAGACACTGAGACACTGAGACACAGAGACACTGAGACCAAGAGACACAGAGACACTGATACATTGAGACACAGAGACACTGAGACACAGACACACTGAGACACTGAGACTCTGAGACACTGAGACACAGAGACACTGAGACTCTGAGACACTGAGACACTGAGACTCTGAGACACTGAGACACAGAGACACAGAGACACTGAGTCACAGAGACACTGAGACCCTGAGACACTGAGATACTGAGACACTGAGACTCAGAGACACAGAGACACTGAGACACAGAGGCACTGAGACTCTGAGACACTGAGACACTGAGACTCTGAGTCACTGAGACCCAGAGACACGGAGACACAGAGACACTGAGACTATGAGACACAGAGACACTGAGACACAGACACTGAGTCACTGAGACACAGAGACACAGAGACACAGAGACTCTGAGACACAGAGGCACAGAGACACTGAGACACAGACAGACAGAGACACTGAGACACAGACACACAGAGACACTGAGACACAGAGACACTGAGACTCTGAGACTCTGAGACACTGAGACACTGAGACACAGAGACACAGAGACACTGTGACACAGAGTCACTGAGACTCTGAGACACTGAGACACTGAGACTCTGAGACACGGCGATACTGAGACACGGCGACACTGAGACACAGAGACACTGAGACACAGAGACACTGAGACACAGAGACACAGAGACACAGAGAGACCGAGACCCTGAGACACTGAGATACAGAGACACTGAGACTCTGAGACACGGCGACACTGAGACACGGCGACACTGAGACACAGAGACACTGAGACACAGAGACACTGAGACACTGAGACACTGAGACTCTGAGACACGGCGACACTGAGACACGGCGACACTGAGACACAGAGACACTGAGACACAGAGACACTGAGACACAGAGACACTGAGACCCTGAGACACAGAGACGCAGAGAGACCGAGACCCTGAGACACTGAGATACAGAGACACTGAGACACTGAGACACAGAGACACTGAGACCCTGAGACACAGAGACACAGAGACACTGAGACCCTTATACACTGAGACACAGAGGCTCAGAGACACAGAGACACTGAGGCACAGAGACACTGACACACAGAGACACTGAGTCACTGAGACACAGAGACACTGAGACACAGAGACACTGAGACTCTGAGACAATGAGACACAGAGACACTGTGACACAGAGACACAGAGACACTGAGACTCAGAGACACTGAGACCCAGAGACACTGAGACACTCTGACACGGAGACATTGTGACTCTGAGACCGTGAGACACTGAGACTCTGAGACACTGAGACACAGAGACACTGATACTCTGAGACACTGAGAAACTGAGACACTGAGAGACAGAGACACTGAGACACTGAGAGACAGAGACACTGAGACACAGAGACACTGTGACTTTGAGACACAGAGACACTGAGACACAGAGACACAGAGACACTGAGAAACTGAGGCTCTGAGACACTGAGACAATGAGACTCTGAGACACAGAGGCACTGAGAAACTGACACTCTGAGACTCTGAGGCACTGAGACACTGAGACACAGAGACAGTGAGGTGCAGAGGCACTGAGACACAGTGTTTCTTAGACTCTGAGACCTTGAGACAATGAGACACTGAGACACAGAGACACAGAGGCACAGGGACACAGAGACACTGAGAAGGTGAGACACTGTGACACTGAGGCACAGAGACACTGAGACACTGAGACTCTGAGACACTGAGACACAGAGACACTGAGACACAGAGACACAGAGACACTGAGAAACTGAGACTCTGAGACTCTGAGACACTGAGACAATGAGACTCGGAGGGACTGAGACACTGAGACACAGAGACACTGAGGCGCAGAGGCACTGAGACACAGAGTTACTGAGTCTCTTAGGCACTGAGACAATGAAACTCGGAGACACTGAGGCGCAGAGACACTGAGACACAGAGACACAGAGACACAGAGACACTGAGACTCTGAGACACTGAGACACTGAGGCACAGAGACCCTGAGACACTGAGACACAGAGACGCTGAGACACTGAGAATCTGAGACACTGAGACACAGAGACACTGAGACTCTGAGACACGGGGACACAGAGGCACTGAGACACAGAGACACTGAGACTCAGAGACACAGAATCACTGAGACTCTGAGACACTGAGACACTGAGACACAGAGACACTGAGACCAAGAGACACAGAGACACTGATACATTGAGACACAGAGACACTGAGACACAGACACACTGAGACACTGAGACTCTGAGACACTGAGACACAGAGACACTGAGACTCTGAGACACAGAGACACGAGACACTGAGTCACAGAGACACTGAGACCCTGAGACACTGAGATACTGAGACACTGAGACTCAGAGACACAGAGACACTGAGACACAGAGGCACTGAGACTCTGAGACACTGAGACACTGAGACTCTGAGTCACTGAGACCCAGAGACACGGAGACACAGAGACACTGAGACTATGAGACACAGAGACACTGTGACACAGACACTGAGCCACTGAGACACAGAGACACAGAGACACAGAGACTCTGAGACACAGAGGCACAGAGACACTGAGGCACAGACAGACAGAGACACTGAGACACAGACACACAGAGACACTGAGACACAGAGACACAGAGACACTGAGACTCTGAGACACTGAGACACTGAGACACTGAGACACAGAGACACAGAGACACTGTGACACAGAGTCACTGAGACTCTGAGACACTGAGACACTGAGACTCTGAGACACGGCGATACTGAGACACGGCGACACTGAGACACAGAGACACTGAGACACAGAGACACTGAGACACAGAGACACTGAGACCCTGAGACACAGAGACACAGAGAGACCGAGACCCTGAGACACTGAGATACAGAGACACTGAGACACTGAGACACAGAGACACTGAGACCATGAGACACAGAGACACTGAGACCCTTACACACTGAGACACAGAGGCTCAGAGACACATAGACACTGAGGCACAGAGACACTGACACACAGAGACACTGAGACGCTGAGACACAGAGACACTGAGACACAGAGACACTGAGACTCTGAGACAATGAGACACAGAGACACTGTGACACAGAGACACAGAGACACTGAGACTCAGAGACAGTGAGACCCAGAGACACTGAGACACACTGACACGGAGACATTGTGACTCTGAGACAGTGAGACACTGAGACTCTGAGACACTGAGACACAGAGACACTGATACTCTGAGACACTGAGAAACTGAGACACTGAGAGACAGAGACACTGAGACACTGAGAGACAGAGACACTGAGACTCTGAGACACTGAGACTCTGAGACACTGAGACACAGAGACACTGAGACTTTGAGACACAGAGACACTGAGACACAGAGACACTGCGACACTGAGACACTGAGACTTTGAGACACAGAGACACTGAGACACAGAGACACTGCGACTCTGAGACACTGAGACACAGAGAGACTGAGCCACAGAGACACTGAGACTCTGAGACACAGTGACACTGTGACACAGAGACACTGAGCCACTGAGACACTGAGACACTGAGTCTCTGAGAAACTGAGACACTGAGACTCTGAGACACTGAGACACAGAGACGCTGAGACACTGAGACACAGACACTGAGTCACTGAGACACAGAGACACAGAGACACTGAGACACAGAGACACTGAGACTCTGAGACACTGAGACACTGTGACACAGAGACACTGAGACTCTGAGACACTAAGACAGAGAGACACTGAGACTCTGAGACACTGAGACACTGAGACTCTGAGACACTGAGACACAGAGACACAGAGACTCTGAGGCACTGAGACACTGAGACTCTGAGACACAGAGACACATAGACACAGAGACTCTGTCACACTGAGACACTGAGACACAAAGACACTGAGACTCTGAGACACAGATACACAGAGATACTGCGACTCTGTGACACTGAGACACAGAGACACAGAGAGTCTAAGACACTGAGATACAGAGACACTGAGACTCTGAGACACTGACACACTGTGACACAGAGACACAGAGACACGGAGCCACTGAGGCACTGAGACACTGAGTCTCTGAGACACTGAGACACAGAGACACTGAGATACTGACACACAGAGAGACAGAGACACAGAGACACTGAGACTCTGAGACACTGAGACACAGAGACACTGTGACACAGAGACACAGAGACACTGAGACTCAGAGACACTGAGACACAGAGACACTGAGACACTCTGACACGGAGACATTGTGACTCTGAGACAGTGAGACACTGAGACTCTGAGACACTGAGAAACTGAGACACTGAGAGACAGAGACACTGAGACACTGAGACACAGAGACACTGAGACTCTGAGACACTGAGACACAGAGACACTGAGACTTTGAGACACAGAGACACTGAGACACAGAGACACTGCGACTCTGAGACACTGAGACACAGTGACACTGAGCCACAGAGACACAGAGACACTGAGACTCTGAGACACAGTGACACTGTGACACAGAGACACTGAGCCACTGAGACACTGAGACACTGAGTCTAAGACACTGAGACACTGAGACTCTGAGACGCTGAGACACAGAGACGCTGAGACACTGAGACACAGAGACACAGAGACTCTGAGACACTGAGACACAGAGAAACTGAGACACAGAGACACTGAGACACTGAGACACAGATACACTGAGACACTGAGACACAGAGACGCTGAGACACTGTGACACAGAGAACAGAGACTCTGAGACACTGAGACGCTGAGACACTGAGACACAGAAACACAGCGAGACTGAGACTCTGAGACACTGAGGCACTGAGACACAGAGACACAGAGAGACAGAGACTCTGAGACACTGAGACACAGTGACACTGAGACTCTGAGACACAGAGACACAGAGACACTGAGACACTGAGACACAGGGACTCTGAGACACTGAGACACAGTGACACTGAGACTCTGAGACACTGAGACACAGAGACACAGAGACACTGAGACACTGAGACACTCTGACACTGAGACATTGTGACTCTGAGACAGTGAGACACTGAGACTCTGAGACACTGAGAAACTGAGACACTGAGAGACAGAGACACTGAGACACTGAGACTCTGAGACACTGAGACACAGAGACACTGAGACTTTGAGACACAGAGACACTGAGACACAGAGACACTGAGCCACAGAGACACAGAGACACTGAGACTCTGAGACACTGAGAAACTGAGACACTGAGAGACAGAGACTCTGAGACACAGGGACTCTGAGACACTGAGACACAGTGACACTGAGACTCTGAGACACTGAGACACTGAGACACAGAGACACTGAGACACTCTGACACTGAGACATTGTGACTCTGAGACAGTGAGACACTGAGACACAGAGAAACTGAGACACTGAGACACAGATACACTGAGACACTGAGACACAGAGACGCTGAGACACTGAGACACAGAGACACAGCGAGACTGAGACTCTGAGACACTGAGGC
This sequence comes from Carcharhinus amblyrhynchos, assembly GCF_965287045.1. Taxonomy (NCBI): domain Eukaryota; kingdom Metazoa; phylum Chordata; class Chondrichthyes; order Carcharhiniformes; family Carcharhinidae; genus Carcharhinus; species Carcharhinus amblyrhynchos. Next base: position 106,387 of record NW_027650108.1, read on the forward strand.
ACTGAGACACAGAGACACAGAGAGACAGAGACTCTGAGACACTGAGACAAAGTGACACATAGACTCTGAGACACTGAGACACAGAGACACAGAGACACTGAGACACTGAGACACAGACACTCTGAGACACTGAGACACAGTGACACTGAGACTCTGAGACACTGCGACACTGAGACACAGAGACACAGAGACACTGAGACACTGAGACACAGAGACACTGAGACACTGAGACACTGAGACACAGAGACACAGAGACACTCAGACACAGAGACACTGAGACACTGAGACACAGAGAGTCTGAGACACTGAGACACAGAGACAAAGAGACAGTGAGACACTGAGACACAGTGACACTGAGACACTGAGACACAGAGACACAGAGAAACTGAGACACAGAGACACTGAGTCACTGAGACACAGAGACACAGAGACACAGAGACACAGAGACACAGATACGCAGAGACACTGAGACACTGAGACTCTGAGACACTGAGACACTGAGGCACAGAGACCCTGAGACACTGAGACACAGAGACGCTGAGACACTGAGAATCTGAGACACTGAGACACAGAGACACTGAGACACTGAGACTCTGAGACACTGAGACTCTGAGACACGGGGACACAGAGGCACTGAGACACAGAGACACTGAGACTCAGAGACACAGATACACTGAGGCTCTGAGACACAGATGCACTGAGACTCTGCGGCACTGAGACACTGAGACTCTAAGACACTGAGACACAGAGACGCTGAGACACAGAGACACAGAGACACTGAGACTCAGTGACACTGAGACACTGAGACACAGAGACACTGAGACACAGAGACACAGAGACACAGAGACACTGAGACACAGAGGCACTGAGACTCTGAGACACTGAGACACGAAGGCACAGAGACACAGAGACACTGAGACACAGAGACACTGAGACACAGGGAAACCGAGACACAGAGACACTGAGACACCGAGACACTGAGACACCGAGGCACAGAGACACTGAGACACTGAGACACTGAGACTCTGAGACACTGAGACACAGAGACACTGAGACACTGAGACTCTGAGACACTGAGACACAGAGACACTGAGACCGAGAGACACTGAGACACTGAGACACAGAGACACTGAGACACAGAGACATTGAGACTCTGAGACACTGAGACACTGAGGCACAGAGACACAGAGACACTGAGACACAGAGACACTGAGAAACTGAGACAAAGAGACATTGAGACTCTGAGACACTGAGACACTGAGGCACAGAGACACAGTGACACTGAGACACAGAGACACTGAGACACAGAGACTCTGAGACACAGAGACACAGAGTCATTGAGACTCTAAGACACTGAGACACTGAGACACTGAGGCACAGAGACACAGAGACACAGAGACACAGAGACACTAAGACACAGAGACACTAAGACACTGAGACACTGGGACACAGGGAAACTGAGACACAGAGACACTGAGAACTGAGACAAAGAGACATTGAGACTCTGAGACACTGAGACACTGAGGCACAGAGACACAGAGACACTGAGACACAGAGATACTGTGACACAGGGAAATTGAGACACAGAGACACTGAGACACAGAGACACTGAGACAATGAAACTCGGAGACACTGAGACACTGAGACACTTAGACACAGAGACACAGAGACACTGAGACTCTGAGACACTGAGACACTGAGGCACAGAGACACTGAGACACTGAGAATCTGAGACACTGAGACACAGAGACACTGGGACACTGAGACTCTGAGACGCTGAGACACTGAGACACAGAGACACTGAGACACTGAGGCACAGAGACACTGAGACCAAGAGACACAGAGACACTGAGACATTGAGACACAGAGACTCTGAGACACTGAGACATTGAGACACAGACACACTGAGACCAAGAGACAGAGAGATACGGAGACTCTGAGACACTGAGACACTGAGGCACAGAGACACTGAGACACTGAGACTCTGAGACACTGAGACACTGAGGCCCAGAGACACTGAGACACTGAGGCACAGACGCAATGAGTCAAAGAGACACAGAGACACTGAGACTCTGAGACTCTGAGACACTGAGACAAAGAGACACAGAGACACTGAGACACAAAGACATTGAGACTCTGAGACACTGAGACAGAAAGACATTGAGACTTGAGACACTGAGACACTGAGACACTGAGACATTGAGACACAGAAACAGTGAGACACTGAGACACAAAGACATTGAGACTCTGAGACTCTGAGACACTGAGACACTGAGACATAGAGACACAGAAACAGTGAGACACTGAGACACAGGGACACTGAGACACTGAGACACTGAGACAATGAGACACTGAGACACTGAGACACCGAGACACTGAGACACTGAGACACTGAGACACAGAGACATTGAGACACTGAGACACTGAGACACTGAGACATAGAGACACAGAAACAGTGAGACACTGAGACAAAGGGACACTGAGACACTGAGACACCGAGGCACAGAGACACTGAGACTCTGAGACACTGAGACACTGAGACACTGAGACACTGAGGCACAGAGACACTGAGGCACAGGGACTCTGAGACACTGAGACACTGCGGCACAGAAACAAAGAGACACAGATTCACTGAGACACTGAGACACAGAGACTCTGAGACACTGAGACACAGAGACACTGAGACACTGAGACAAAGAGACATTGAGACTCTGAGACACTGAGACACTGAGGCACAGAGACACAGAGACACTGAGACACAGAGACACTAAGACACTGAGACACAGGGACACTGAGACACAGAGACACAGAGACACTGAGACACAGAGACATTGAGACTCTGAGACACTGAGACACTGAGGCACAGAGACACTGAGACACTGAGACTTTGAGACTCTGAGACACTGAGACACTGAGACACAGACATTGAGACTCTGAGACTCTGAGACACTGAGGCACAGAGACAATGAGACACTGAGACAATGAGACACTGAGACACAGAGACACAGAGACACTGAGATACTGAGACACCGAGACACCGAGGCACAGAGACACTGAGACCCCTGAGATTCTGAGACACTGAGACACAGAGACATTGAGACTCTGAGACACTGAGACACTGAGGCACAGAGACACAGAGACACTGAGACACAGAGACACTAAGAGACTGAGACACTGAGACACAGGGAAATTGAGACACAGAGACACTGAGACACTGAGACAAAGAGACATTGAGACTCTGAGACACTGAGACACTGAGGCACAGAGACACAGAGACACTGAGACACAGAGACACTAAGACACTGAGACACTGAGACACAGGGACACTGAGACACAGAGACACTGAGACACAGAGACACTGAGACACTGAGACAAATAGACATTGAGACTCTGAGACACTGAGACACTGAGAAACTGAGACACAGAGACACTGAGACACTGAGACACAGATACACTGAGACACTGAGACACAGAGACGCTGAGACACTCTGACACGGAGAACAGAGACTCTGAGACACTGAGACACTGAGACGCTGAGACACTGAGATACAGAGACACAGCGAGACTGAGACTCTGAGACACTGAGGCACTGAGACACAGAGACACAGAGAGACAGAGACTCTGAGACACTGAGACAAAGTGACACATAGACTCTGAGACACTGAGACACAGAGACACTGAGACACTGAGACACAGACACTCTGAGACACTGAGACACAGTGACACTGAGACTCTGAGACACTGCGACACTGAGACACAGAGACACAGAGACACAGAGACACTGAGACACTGAGACACAGAGACACAGAGACACTGAGACACTGAGACACAGGGACACTGAGACACTGAGACACTGAGATACAGAGACACTGAGACACTGAGACAAAGAGACAGTGAGACACTGAGACTCTGAGACACTGAGACAATGAGACACAGAGACACAGAGAAACTGAGACACAGAGACACTGAGTCACTGAGACACAGAGACACAGAGACACAGAGACACTGAGTCACTGAGACACAGAGACACAGAGACACAGAGACACAGATACGCAGAGACACTGAGACACTGAGACTCTGAGACACTGAGACACTGAGGCACAGAGACCCTGAGACACTGAGACACAGAGACGCTGAGACACTGAGAATCTGAGACACTGAGACACAGAGACACTGAGACACTGAGACTCTGAGACACGGGGACACAGAGGCACTGAGACACAGAGACACTGAGACTCAGAGACACAGATACACTGAGGCTCTGAGACACAGATGCACTGAGACTCTGCGGCACTGAGACACTGAGACTCTAAGACACTGAGACACAGAGACGCTGAGACACAGAGACACAGAGACACTGAGACTCAGTGACACTGAGACACTGAGACACAGAGACACTGAGACACAGAGACACTGAGACACAGAGGCACTGAGACTCTGAGACACTGAGACACAAAGGCACAGAGACACAGAGACACTGAGACACAGAGACACTGAGACACAGGGAAACCGAGACACAGAGACACTGAGACACCGAGACACTGAGACACCGAGACACTGAGACACCGAGGCACAGAGACACTGAGACACTGAGACACTGAGACTCTGAGACACTGAGACTCTGAGACACTGAGACACAGAGACACTGAGACACTGAGACACTGAGACACTGAGACTCTGAGACACAGAGACACAGAGACACTGAGACACCGAGACACTGAGACACCGAGGCACAGAGACACTGAGACACTGAGACACTGAGACTCTGAGACACTGAGACACAGAGACACTGAGACACTGAGACACTGAGACTCTGAGACACAGAGACACAGAGACACTGAGACTCTGAGACACTGAGACACAGAGAAACTGAGACACTGAGACACAGATACACTGAGACACTGAGACACTGAGACACAGAGACGCTGAGACACTGAGACACAGAGACACAGCGAGACTGAGACTCTGAGACACTGAGGCACTGAGACACAGAGACACAGAGAGACAGAGACTCTGAGACACTGAGACAAAGTGACACATAGACTCTGAGACACTGAGACACAGAGACGCAGAGACACTGAGACACAGACACAGACACTCTGAGACACTGAGACACAGTGACACTGAGACTCTGAGACACTGCGACACAGAGACACAGAGACACTGAGACACTGAGACACTGAGACACTCAGACACAGAGATACTGAGACACAGAGACACAGAGAGTCTGAGACACTGAGACACAGAGACAAAGAGACAGTGAGACACTGAGACACAGTGGCACTGAGACACTGAGACACAGAGACACAGAGAAACTGAGACACAGAGACACTGAGTCACTGAGACACAGAGACACAGAGACACAGATACGCAGAGACACTGAGACACTGAGACTCTGAGACACTGAGACACTGAGGCACAGAGACCCTGAGACACTGAGACACAGAGACGCTGAGACACTGAGAATCTGAGACACTGAGACACAGAGACACTGAGACACTGAGACTCTGAGACACGGGGACACAGAGGCACTGAGACACAGAGACACTGAGACTCAGAGACACAGATACACTGAGGCTCTGAGACACAGATGCACTGAGACTCTGCGGCACTGAGACACTGAGACTCTAAGACACTGAGACAAAGAGACGCTGAGACACAGAGACACAGAGACACTGAGACTCAGTGACACTGAGACACTGTGATACAGAGACACTGAGACACAGAGACACAGAGACACTGAGACACAGAGGCACTGAGACTCTGAGACACTGAGACACGAAGGCACAGAGACACAGAGACACTGAGGCACAGGGAAACCGAGACACAGAGACACTGAGACACCGAGACACTGAGACACCGAGGCACAGAGACACTGAGACACTGAGACACTGAGACACTGAGACTCTGAGACACTGAGACACAGAGACACTGAGACCGAGAGACACTGAGACACAGAGACACTGAGACACTGAGACACAGAGACATTGAGACTCTGAGACACTGAGACACTGAGGCACAGAGACACAGAGACACTGAGACACAGAGACACTGAGAAACTGAGACAAAGAGACATTGAGACTCTGAGACACTGAGGCACAGAGACACAGAGACACTGAGACACAGAGACACTGAGACACAGAGACTCTGAGACACAGAGACACAGAGACATTGAGACTCTAAGACACTGAGACACTGAGACACTGAGGCACAGAGACACAGAGACACAGAGACACTGAGACACAGAGACACTAAGACACAGAGACACTAAGACACAGAGACACTAAGACACTGAGACACTGGGACACAGGGAACCTGAGACACAGAGGCACTGAGAACTGAGACAAAGAGACATTGAGACTCTGAGACACTGAGACACTGAGGCACAGAGACACAGAGACACTGAGACACAGAGACACTGTGACACAGGGAAATTGAGACACAGAGACACTGAGACACAGAGACACTGAGACAATGAAACTCGGAGACACTGAGACACTGAGACACTTAGACACAGAGACACAGAGACACTGAGACACTGAGACACAGAGACACTGAGACACAGAGACTCAGAGACACAGAGACACAGAGACATTGAGACTCTAAGACACTGAGACACTGAGACACTGAGGCACAGAGACACAGAGACACAGAGACACTGAGACACAGAGACACTAAGACACAGAGACACTAAGACACTGAGACACTGGGACACAGGGAACCTGAGACACAGAGGCACTGAGAACTGAGACAAAGAGACATTGAGACTCTGAGACACTGAGACACTGAGGCACAGAGACACAGAGACACTGAGACACAGAGACACTGTGACACAGGGAAATTGAGACACAGAGACACTGAGACACAGAGACACTGAGACAATGAAACTCGGAGACACTGAGACACTGAGACACTTAGACACAGAGACACAGAGACACTGAGACTCTGAGACACTGAGACACTGAGGCACAGAGACACTGAGACACTGAGAATCTGAGACACTGAGACACAGAGACACTGGGACACTGAGACTCTGAGACACGGAGTCACAGAGACACTGAGACACAGAGACACTAAGACTCTGAGACGCTGAGACACTGAGACACAGAGACACTGAGACATTGAGACACAGAGACTCAGAGACACTGAGACATTGAGACACAGACACACTGAGACCAAGAGACAGAGAGATACGGAGACTCTGAGACACTGAGACACTGAGGCACAGAGACACAGAGACACTGAGACACTGAGACTCTGAGACACTGAGACACTGAGGCAGAGAGACACTGAGACACTGAGAATCTGAGACACTGAGACTCTGAGAAACTGAGACACTGAGACACTGAGACACAGAGACACTGAGACACTGAGACACAAAGACATTGAGACTCTGAGACACTGAGACACAAAGACATTGAGACTCTGAGACTCTGAGACACTGAGACACTGAGACATAGAGACACAGAAACAGTGAGACACTGAGACACAAAGACATTGAGACTCTGAGACTCTGAGACACTGAGACACTGAGACATAGAGACACAGAAACAGTGAGACACTGAGACAGAAAGACATTGAGACTCTGAGACTCTGAGACACTGAGACACTGAGACATAGAGACACAGAAACAGTGAGACACTGAGACACAGGGACACTGAGACACTGAGACACTGAGACAATGAGACACTGAGACACCGAGACACTGAGACACTGGGACACGGAGACACTGAGACACAGAGACATTGAGACACTGAGAGACTGAGACACAGAGACATTGAGACACTGAGACACTGAGACACTGAGACATAGAGAAACAGAAACAGTGAGACACTGAGACAAAGGGACACTGAGACACTGAGACACCGAGGCACAGAGACACTGAGACTCTGAAACACTGAGACACTGAGACACTGAGACACTGAGGCACAGAGACACTGAGACACAGAGACACTGAGACACAGGGACACAGAGACACTGCGGCACAGAGACTCTGAGACACTGAGACACTGCGGCACAGAAACAAAGAGACACAGATTCACTGAGACACTGAGACACAGAGACACTGAGACACAGAGACTCTGAGACACTGAGACACAGAGACACTGAGACACTGGGACAAAGAGACATTGAGACTCTGAGACACTGAGACACTGAGGCACAGAGACACAGAGACACTGAGACACTGAGACACAGAGACACTAAGACACTGAGACACAGGGACACTGAGACACAGAGACACAGAGACACTGAGACACAGAGACATTGAGACTCTGAGACACTGAGACACTGAGGCACAGAGACACTGAGACACAGAGACTTTGAGACTCTGAGACACTGAGACACAGAGACATTGAGACTCTGAGACTCTGAGACACTGAGGCACAGAGACAATGAGACACAGAGACACTGAGACACTGAGACACAGAGACACAGAGACACTGAGATACTGAGACACCGAGACACCGAGGCACAGAGACACTGAGACCCCTGAGATTCTGAGACACTGAGACACAGAGACATTGAGACTCTGAGACACTGAGACACTGAGGCACAGAGACACAGAGACACTGAGACACAGAGACACTAAGAGACTGAGACACTGAGACACAGGGAAATTGAGACACAGAGACACTGAGACACTGAGACAAAGAGACATTGAGACTCTGAGACACTGAGACACTGAGGCACAGAGACACAGAGACACTGAGACACAGAGACACTAAGACACTGAGACACTGAGACACTGAGACACTGAGACACAGGGACACTGAGACACAGAGACACTGAGACACTGAGACAAATAGACATTGAGACTCTGAGACACTGAGACACTGAGGCACAGAGACACAGAGACACTGAGACACAGAGACTCTGAGACACTGAGACACAGGGAAATTGAGACACAGAGACACTGAGACACTGAGACACCGAGGCACAGAGACACTGAGACTCTGAGACACTGAGACACAGAGACACTGAGACCGAGAGACACTGAGGCGCAGAGGCACTGAGACACAGAGTTACTGAGACTCTCAGACACTGAGACACTGAGACAATGAGACACTGAGACAATGAGACACAGAGACACAGAGGCAGAGGGACACAGAGACACTGAGACGCTGAGACACTGAGACACAGAGACACTGAGGCACAGAGACACCGAGACACTGAGACTCTGAGGCACTGAGACACAGAGACACTGAGACACAGAGACACAGAGACACTGAGAAAGTGAGACTCTGAGACACTGAGACAATGAGACTCTGAGACACAGAGACACTGAGAAACTGAGACTCGAGACTCTGAGGCACTGAGACACTGAGACACAGAGACACTGAAGTGCAGAGGCACTGAGGCACAGAGTTACTGAGACTCTGAGACACTGAGACAATGAGACACTGAGACACAGAGACACAGAGGCACAGGGACACAGAGACACTGAGACGCTGAGACACTGAGACACTGAGGCACTGAGACTCTGAGACTCTGAGACACTGAGAAACTGAGACATTGATACACTGAGGCACAGAGACACTGAGAGACTGAGACCAAGAGACACAGAGACACTGAGACATTGAGACACAGAGACACTGAGACATTGAGACACAGACACACTGAGACACTGAGACTCAGATACTGAGACACTGAGGCACAGAGACACTGAGACACTGAGACACTGAGGCTGAGAGGCACTGAGACCAAGACAGAGAGCGATATGGAGACTCTGAGACACTGAGTCACAGAGACACTGAGACACTGACACACTGAGACATAGAGACACTGAGACACTGAGACATAGAGACACAGAGACAATGAGAAACTGAGGCTCAGAGACACTGAAACCAAGAGACAGAGAGATACGGAGACTCTGAGACACTGAGACACTGAGGCACAGAGACACTGAGACACTGAGACACGGAGACACAGAGACACTGAGACACTGAGACACTGAGACACTGAGACATAAAGACACAGAGACACTCAGGCACTGAGACTCTGAGACTCGGAGGAACTGAGACACTGAGATACAGAGACACTGAGGCACAGAGGCACTGAGACACAGAGTTACTGAGGCTCTGAGACACTGAGACACTGAGGCAATGAGACACTGAGACAATGAGACACTGAGACACAGAGACACAGAGGCAAAGGGACACAGAGACACTGAGACGCTGAGACACTGAGGCACAGAGACACTGAGACACTGAGACACAGATACACTGAGGCACAGAGACACAGATACACTGAGACACTGAGACACTGAGACACCGAGTCACAGAGACACTGAGACACTGAGACTCTGTGACACAGAGACACTGAGACACAGAGACACAGAGACACTGAGAAACTGAGACTCTGAGACACTGAGACAATGAGACTCTGAGACACAGAGGCACTGAGAAACTGACACTCTGAGACTCTGAGGCACTGAGACACTGAGACACAGAGACAGTGAGGTGCAGAGGCACTGAGACACAGAGACACAGAATCACTGAGACTCTGAGACACTGAGACACTGAGACACAGAGACACAGAATCACTGAGACTCTGAGACACTGAGACACTGAGACACAGAGACACTGAGGCACAGAGGCACTGAGACCAAGAGGCACAGAGACACTGAGACATTGAGACACAGAGACACTAAGACACAGACACACTGAGACACTGAGACTCTGAGACACTGAGACACAGAGACACTGAGACACTGAGATTCTGAGACACTGAGACACAGAGACACTGAGACTCTGAGACACTGAGACACTGAGACACTGAGACTCTGAGACACGGCGACACTGAGACACGGCGACACTGAGACACAGAGACACTGAGACACAGAGACACTGAGACACTGAGACACTGAGACTCTGAGACACGGCGACACTGAGACACAGAGACACTGAGACACAGAGACACTGAGACACAGAGACACTGAGACCCTGAGACACAGAGACGCAGAGAGACCGAGACCCTGAGACACTGAGATACAGAGACACTGAGACACTGAGACACAGAGACACTGAGACCCTGAGACACAGAGACACAGAGACACTGAGACCCTTATACACTGAGACACAGAGGCTCAGAGACACAGAGACACTGAGGCACAGAGACACTGACACACAGAGACACTGAGTCACTGAGACACAGAGACACTGAGACACAGAGACACTGAGACTCTGAGACAATGAGACACAGAGACACTGTGACACAGAGACACAGAGACACTGAGACTCAGAGACACTGAGACCCAGAGACACTGAGACACTCTGACACGGAGACATTGTGACTCTGAGACAGTGAGACACTGAGACTCTGAGACACTGAGAAACTGAGACACTGAGAGACAGAGACACTGAGACACTGAGAGACAGAGACACTGAGACACAGAGACACTGTGACTTTGAGACACAGAGACACTGAGACACAGAGACACAGAGACACTGAGAAACTGAGGCTCTGAGACACTGAGACAACGAGACTCTGAGACACAGAGGCACTGAGAAACTGACACTCTGAGACTCTGAGGCACTGAGACACTGAGACACAGAGACAGTGAGGTGCAGAGGCACTGAGACACAGTGTTTCTTAGACTCTGAGACCTTGAGACAATGAGACACTGAGACACAGAGACACAGAGGCACAGGGACACAGAGACACTGAGAAGGTGAGACACTGTGACACTGAGGCACAGAGACACTGAGACACTGAGACTCTGAGACACTGAGACTCTGAGACACTGAGACACAGAGACACAGAGACACTGAGAAACTGAGACTCTGAGACACTGAGACAATGAGACTCGGAGGGACTGAGACACTGAGACACAGAGACACTGAGGCGCAGAGGCACTGAGACACAGAGTTACTGAGTCTCTTAGGCACTGAGACAATGAAACTCGGAGACACTGAGGCGCAGAGACACTGAGACACAGAGACACAGAGACACAGAGACACAGAGACACTGAGACTCTGAGACACTGAGACACTGAGGCACAGAGACCCTGAGACACTGAGACACAGAGACGCTGAGACACTGAGAATCTGAGACACTGAGACACAGAGACACTGAGACTCTGAGACACGGGGACACAGAGGCACTGAGACACAGAGACACTGAGACTCAGAGACACAGAATCACTGAGACTCTGAGACACTGAGACACTGAGACACAGAGACACTGAGACCAAGAGACACAGAGACACTGATACATTGAGACACAGAGACACTGAGACACAGACACACTGAGACACTGAGACTCTGAGACACTGAGACACAGAGACACTGAGACTCTGAGACACTGAGACACAGAGACACTGAGACTCTGAGACACTGAGACAATGAGACTCTGAGACACTGAGACACAGAGACACAGAGACACTGAGTCACAGAGACACTGAGACCCTGAGACACTGAGATACTGAGACACTGAGACTCAGAGACACAGAGACACTGAGACACAGAGGCACTGAGACTCTGAGACACTGAGACACTGAGACTCTGAGTCACTGAGACCCAGAGACACGGAGACACAGAGACACTGAGACTATGAGACACAGAGACACTGAGACACAGACACTGAGTCACTGAGACACAGAGACACAGAGACACAGAGACTCTGAGACACAGAGGCACAGAGACACTGAGACACAGACAGACAGAGACACTGAGACACAGACACACAGAGACACTGAGACACAGAGACACAGAGACACTGAGACACTGAGACACTGAGACACAGAGACACAGAGACACTGTGACACAGAGTCACTGAGACTCTGAGACACTGAGACACTGAGACTCTGAGACACGGCGATACTGAGACACGGCGACACTGAGACACAGAGACACTGAGACACAGAGACACTGAGACACAGAGACACTGAGACCCTGAGACACAGAGACACACAAAGACCGAGACCCTGAGACACTGAGATACAGAGACACTGAGACTCTGAGACACGGCGACACTGAGACACGGCGACACTGAGACACAGAGACACTGAGACACAGAGACACTGAGACTCTGAGACACGGCGACACTGAGACACGGCGACACTGAGACACAGAGACACTGAGACACAGAGACACTGAGACACAGAGACACTGAGACCCTGAGACACAGAGACGCAGAGAGACCGAGACCCTGAGACACTGAGATACAGAGACACTGAGACACTGAGACACAGAGACACTGAGACCCTGAGACACAGAGACACAGAGACACTGAGACCCTTATACACTGAGACACAGAGGCTCAGAGACACAGAGACACTGAGGCACAGAGACACTGACACACAGAGACACTGAGTCACTGAGACACAGAGACACTGAGACACAGAGACACTGAGACTCTGAGACAATGAGACAGAGAGACACTGTGACACAGAGACACAGAGACACTGAGACTCAGAGACACTGAGACCCAGAGACACTGAGACACTCTGACACGGAGACATTGTGACTCTGAGACAGTGAGACACTGAGACTCTGAGACACTGAGACACAGAGACACTGATACTCTGAGACACTGAGAAACTGAGACACTGAGAGACAGAGACACTGAGACACTGAGAGACAGAGACACTGAGACACAGAGACACTGTGACTTTGAGACACAGAGACACTGAGACACAGAGACACTGAGAAACTGAGGCTCTGAGACACTGAGACAATGAGACTCTGAGACACAGAGGCACTGAGAAACTGACACTCTGAGACTCTGAGGCACTGAGACACTGAGACACAGAGACAGTGAGGTGCAGAGGCACTGAGACACAGTGTTTCTTAGACTCTGAGACCTTGAGACAATGAGACACTGAGACACAGAGACACAGAGGCACAGGGACACAGAGACACTGAGAAGGTGAGACACTGTGACACTGAGGCACAGAGACACTGAGACACTGAGACACTGAGACTCTGAGACACTGAGACACTGAGACACAGAGACACAGAGACACTGAGACACAGAGACACTGAGAAACTGAGACTCTGAGACACTGAGACAATGAGACTCGGAGGGACTGAGACACTGAGACACAGAGTTACTGAGTCTCTTAGGCACTGAGACAATGAAACTCGGAGACACTGAGGCGCAGAGACACTGAGACACAGAGACACAGAGACACAGAGACACTGAGACTCTGAGACACTGAGACACTGAGGCACAGAGACCCTGAGACACTGAGACACAGAGACGCTGAGACACTGAGACACAGAGACACTGAGACTCTGAGACACGGGGACACAGAGGCACTGAGACACAGAGACACTGAGACTCTGAGACACAGAATCACTGAGACTCTGAGACACTGAGACACTGAGACACAGAGACACTGAGACCAAGAGACACAGAGACACTGATACATTGAGACACAGAGACACTGAGACACAGACACACTGAGACACTGAGACTCTGAGACACTGAGACACAGAGACACTGAGACTCTGAGACACTGACACAATGAGACTCTGAGACACTGAGACACAGAGACACAGAGACACTGAGTCACAGAGACACTGAGACCCTGAGACACTGAGATACTGAGACACTGAGACTCAGAGACACAGAGACACTGAGACACAGAGGCACTGAGACTCTGAGACACTGAGACACTGAGACTCTGAGTCACTGAGACCCAGAGACACGGAGACACAGAGACACTGAGACTATGAGACACAGAGACACTGAGACACAGACACTGAGTCACTGAGACACAGAGACACAGAGACACAGAGACTCTGAGACACAGAGGCACAGAGACACTGAGACACAGACAGACAGAGACACTGAGACACAGACACACAGAGACACTGAGACACAGAGACACAGAGACACTGAGACTCTGAGACACTGAGACACTGAGACACTGAGACACTGAGACACAGAGACACAGAGACACTGTGACACAGAGTCACTGAGACTCTGAGACACTGAGACACTGAGACTCTGAGACACGGCGATACTGAGACACGGCGACACTGAGACACAGAGACACTGAGACACAGAGACACTGAGACACAGAGACACTGAGACCCTGAGACACAGAGACACAGAGAGACCGAGACCCTGAGACACTGAGATACAGAGACACTGAGACACTGAAACACAGAGACACTGAGACCATGAGACACAGAGACACTGAGACCCTTACACACTGAGACACAGAGGCTCAGAGACACATAGACACTGAGGCACAGAGACACTGACACACAGAGACACTGAGACGCTGAGACACAGAGACACTGAGACACAGAGACACTGAGACTCTGAGACAATGAGACACAGAGACACTGTGACACAGAGACACAGAGACACTGAGACTCAGAGACACTGAGACCCAGAGACACTGAGACACTCTGACACGGAGACATTGTGACTCTGAGACAGTGAGACACTGAGACTCTGAGACACTGAGACACAGAGACACTGATACTCTGAGACACTGAGAAACTGAGACACTGAGAGACAGAGACACTGAGACACTGAGAGACAGAGACACTGAGACTCTGAGACACTGAGACACAGAGACACTGAGACTTTGAGACACAGAGACACTGAGACACAGAGACACTGCGACTCTGAGACACTGAGACTTTGAGACACAGAGACACAGAGACACTGAGCCACAGAGACACAGAGACACTGAGACTCTGAGACACAGTGACACTGTGACACAGAGACACTGAGCCACTGAGACACTGAGACACTGAGTCTCTGAGAAACTGAGACACTGAGACTCTGAGACACTGAGACACAGAGACGCTGAGACACTGAGACACAGAGACACTGAGACTCTGAGACACTGAGACACTGTGACACAGAGACACTGAGACTCTGAGACACTAAGACACAGAGACACTGAGACTCTGAGACACTGAGACACTGAGACTCTGAGACACTGAGACACAGAGACACAGAGACACAGAGACTCTGAGGCACTGAGACACTGAGACTCTGAGACACAGAGACACATAGACACAGAGACTCTGTCACACTGAGACACAGAGACACAAAGACACTGAGACTCTGAGACACAGATACACAGAGAGTCTAAGACACTGAGATACAGAGACACTGAGACTCTGAGACACTGACACACTGTGACACAGAGACACAGAGACACGGAGCCACTGAGGCACTGAGACACTGAGTCTCTGAGACACTGAGACACAGAGACACTGAGATACTGACACACAGAGAGACAGAGACACAGAGACACTGAGACTCTGAGACACTGAGACACAGAGACACTGTGACACAGAGACACAGAGACACTGAGACTCAGAGACACTGAGACACAGAGACACTGAGACACTCTGACACGGAGACATTGTGACTCTGAGACAGTGAGACACTGAGACTCTGAGACACTGAGAAACTGAGACACTGAGAGACAGAGACACTGAGACACTGAGACACAGAGTCACTGAGACTCTGAGACACTGAGAGACAGAGACACTGAGACTTTGAGACACAGAGACACTGAGACACAGAGACACTGCGACTCTGAGACTGAGACACAGTGACACTGAGCCACAGAGACACAGAGACACTGAGACTCTGAGACACAGTGACACTGTGACACAGAGACACTGAGCCACTGAGACACTGAGACACTGAGTCTTAGACACTGAGACACTGAGACTCTGAGACGCTGAGACACAGAGACGCTGAGACACTGAGACACAGAGACACAGAGACTCTGAGACACTGAGACACAGAGAAACTGAGACACAGAGACACAGAGACACTGAGACACTGAGACACTGAGACGCTGAGACACTGTGACACAGAGAACAGAGACTCTGAGACACAGAGACGCTGAGACACTGAGACACAGAGACACAGCGAGACTGAGACTCTGAGACACTGAGGCACTGAGACACAGAGACACAGAGAGACAGAGACTCTGAGACACTGAGACACAGTGACACTGAGACTCTGAGACACAGAGACACTGAGACACTGAGACTCTGAGACACTGAGACACAGTGACACTGAGACTCTGAGACACTGAGACACTGAGACACAGAGACACTGAGACACTCTGACACTGAGACATTGTGACTCTGAGACAGTGAGACACTGAGACTCTGAGACACTGAGAAACTGAGACACTGAGAGACGGAGACACTGAGACACTGAGACACAGAGACACTGAGACTCTGAGACACAGAGACACAGAGACACTGAGACTTTGAGACACAGAGACACTGAGACACAGAGACACTGAGCCACAGAGACACAGAGACACTGAGACTCTGAGACACTGAGACACAGAGAAACTGAGACACAGAGACACTGAGACACTGAGACACAGATACACTGAGACACTGAGACACAGAGACGCTGAGACACTGTGACACAGAGAACAGAGACTCTGAGACACTGAGACACAGAGACACAGCGAGACTGAGACTCTGAGACACTGAGGCACTGAGACACAGAGACACAGAGAGACAGAGACTCTGAGACACTGAGACAAAGTGACACATAGACTCTGAGACACTGAGACACAGAGACACAGAGACACTGAGACACTGAGACTCTGAGACACTGAGATACAGTGACACTGAGACTCTGAGACACTGCGACACTGAGACACAGAGACACAGAGACACTGAGACACTGAGACACAGAGACACAGAGACACTGAGACACTGAGACACTGAGACACAGAGACACAGAGAGTCTGAGACACTGAGACACAGAGACAAAGAGACAGTGAGACACTGAGGCACAGTGACACTGAGACACTGAGACACAGAGACACAGAGAAACTGAGACACAGAGACACTGAGTCACTGAGACACAGAGGCACAGAGACCCTGAGACACTGAGACACAGAGACGCTGAGACACTGAGAATCTGAGACACTGAGACACAGAGACACTGAGACACTGAGACTCTGAGACACGGGGACACAGAGGCACTGAGACACAGAGACACTGAGACTCTGAGACACTGAGACACTGAGACACTGAGACACAGAATCACTGAGACTCTGAGACACTGAGACACTGAGACACAGAGACACTGAGACCAAGAGACACAGAGACACTGATACATTGAGACACAGAGACACTGAGACACAGACACACTGAGACACTGAGACTCTGAGACACTGAGACACAGAGACACTGAGACACTGAGACTCTGAGACACTGAGACACAGAGACACTGAGACACTGAGACACAGAGACACTGAGACTCTGAGACACTGAGACTCTGAGACACTGAGACACAGAGACACAGAGACACTGAGTCACAGAGACACTGAGACCCTGAGACACTGAGATACTGAGACACTGAGACTCAGAGACACAGAGACACTGAGACACAGAGGCACTGAGACTCTGAGACTCTGAGACACTGAGACACTGAGACTCTGAGTCACTGAGACCCAGAGACACGGAGACACAGAGACACTGAGACTATGAGACACAGAGACACTGAGACACAGACACTGGGTCACTGAGACACAGAGACACAGAGACACTGAGACTCTGAGACACAGAGGCACAGAGACACTGAGACACTGAGACACAGACAGACAGAGACACTGAGACACAGACACACAGAGACACTGAGACACAGAGACACAGAGACACAGAGACACTGAGACTCTGAGACACTGAGACACTGAGACTCTGAGACACTGAGACACAGAGACACAGAGACACTGTGACACAGAGTCACTGAGACTCTGAGACACTGAGACACTGAGACTCTGAGACACGGCGACACTGAGACACAGAGACACTGAGACACAGAGACACTGAGACCCTGAGACACAGAGACACAGAGAGACCGAGACCCTGAGACACTGAGATACAGAGACACTGAGACACTGAGACACAGAGACACTGAGACCATGAGACACAGAGACACTGAGACCCTTACACACTGAGACACAGAGGCTCAGAGACACATAGACACTGAGGCACAGAGACACTGACACACAGAGACACTGAGACGCTGAGACACAGAGACACTGAGACACAGAGACACTGAGACTCTGAGACAATGAGACACAGAGACACTGTGACACAGAGACACAGAGACACTGAGACTCAGAGACACTGAGACCCAGAGACACTGAGACACTCTGACACGGAGACATTGTGACTCTGAGACAGTGAGACATTGAGACTCTGAGACACTGAGACACAGAGACACTGATACTCTGAGACACTGAGAAACTGAGACACTGAGAGACAGAGACACTGAGACACTGAGAGACAGAGACACTGAGACTTTGAGACACAGAGACACTGAGACACAGAGACACTGCGATTCTGAGACACTGAGACACAGAGACACTGAGCCACAGAGACACAGAGACACTGAGACTCTGAGACACAGTGACACTGTGACACAGAGACACTGAGCCACTGAGACACAGAGACACTGAGACTCTGAGACACAGTGACACTGTGACACAGAGACACTGAGCCACTGAGACACTGAGACACTGAGTCTCTGAGACACTGAGACACTGAGACTCTGAGACACTGAGACACAGAGACGCTGAGACACTGAGACACAGACACTGAGTCACTGAGACACAGAGACACTGAGACACAGAGACACTGAGACTCTGAGACACTGAGACACTGTGACACAGAGACACTGAGACTCTGAGACACTGAGACACAGAGACACTGAGACTCTGAGACACTGAGACACTGAGACTCTGAGACACTGAGACACAGAGACACAGAGACTCTGAGGCACTGAGACACTGAGACTCTGAGACACGGAGACACGGAGACACTGAGACTCTGAGGCACTGAGACACTGAGACTCTGAGACACAGAGACTCTGTCACACTGAGACACTGAGACACAAAGACACTGAGACTCTGAGACACAGATACACAGAGATACTGCGACTCTGTGACACTGAGACACAGAGACACAGAGAGTCTAAGACACTGAGATACAGAGACACTGAGACTCTGAGACACTGACACACTGTGACACAGAGACACAGAGACACGGAGCCACTGAGGCACTGAGACACTGAGTCTCTGAGACACTGAGACACAGAGACACTGAGATACTGACACACAGAGAGACAGAGACACAGAGACACTGAGACTCTGAGACACTGAGACACAGAGACACTGTGACACAGAGACACAGAGACACTGAGACTCAGAGACACTGAGACACAGAGACACTGAGACACTCTGACACGGAGACATTGTGACTCTGAGACAGTGAGACACTGAGACTCTGAGACACTGAGAAACTGAGACACTGAGAGACAGAGACACTGAGACACTGAGACACAGAGACACTGAGACTCTGAGACACTGAGACACAGAGACACTGAGACTCTGAGACACTGAGACACTGAGACACAGAGACACTGAGACTTTGAGACACAGAGACACTGAGACACAGAGACACTGCGACTCTGAGACACTGAGACACAGTGACACTGAGCCACAGAGACACAGAGACACTGAGACTCTGAGACACAGTGACACTGTGACACTGAGTCTAAGACACTGAGACACTGAGACTCTGAGACGCTGAGACACAGAGACGCTGAGCCACTGAGACACAGAGACACAGAGACTCTGAGACACTGAGACACAGAGAAACTGAGACACAGAGACACTGAGACACTGAGACACAGATACACTGAGACACTGAGACACAGAGACGCTGAGACACTGTGACACAGAGAACAGAGACTCTGAGACACTGAGACGCTGAGACACTGAGACACAGAAACACAGCGAGACTGAGACTCTGAGACACTGAGGCACTGAGACACAGAGACACAGAGAGACAGAGACTCTGAGACACTGAGACACAGTGACACTGAGACTCTGAGACACAGAGACACAGAGACACTGAGACACTGAGACACAGGGACTCTGAGACACTGAGACACAGTGACACTGAGACTCTGAGACACTGAGACACAGAGACACAGAGACACTGAGACACAGACACAGACACTCTGAGACACTGAGACACAGTGACACTGAGACTCTGAGACACTGAGACACTGAGACACAGAGACACTGAGACACTCTGACACTGAGACATTGTGACTCTGAGACAGTGAGACACTGAGACTCTGAGACACTGAGAAACTGAGACACTGAGAGACGGAGACACTGAGACACTGAGACACAGAGACACTGAGACTCTGAGACACAGAGACACAGAGACACTGAGACTTTGAGACACAGAGACACTGAGACACAGAGACACTGAGCCACAGAGACACAGAGACACTGAGACTCTGAGACACTGAGACACAGAGAAACTGAGACACAGAGACACTGAGACACTGAGACACAGATACACTGAGACACTGAGACACAGAGACGCTGAGACACTGTGACACAGAGAACAGAGACTCTGAGACACTGAGACACAGAGACACAGCGAGACTGAGACTCTGAGACACTGAGGCACTGAGACACAGAGACACAGAGAGACAGAGACTCTGAGACACTGAGACAAAGTGACACATAGACTCTGAGACACTGAGACACAGAGACACAGAGACACTGAGACACTGAGACTCTGAGACACTGAGATACAGTGACACTGAGACTCTGAGACACTGCGACACTGAGACACAGAGACACTGAGACACTGAGACACAGAGACACAGAGACACTGAGACACTGAGACACTGAGACACAGAGACACAGAGAGTCTGAGACACTGAGACACAGAGACAAAGAGACAGTGAGACACTGAGGCACAGTGACACTGAGACACTGAGACACAGAGACACAGAGAAACTGAGACACAGAGACACTGAGTCACTGAGACACAGAGGCACAGAGACCCTGAGACACTGAGACACAGAGACGCTGAGACACTGAGAATCTGAGACACTGAGACACAGAGACACTGAGACACTGAGACTCTGAGACACGGGGACACAGAGGCACTGAGACACAGAGACACTGAGACTCTGAGACACTGAGACACTGAGACACTGAGACACAGAATCACTGAGACTCTGAGACACTGAGACACTGAGACACAGAGACACTGAGACCAAGAGACACAGAGACACTGATACATTGAGACACAGAGACACTGAGACACAGACACACTGAGACACTGAGACTCTGAGACACTGAGACACAGAGACACTGAGACACTGAGACTCTGAGACACTGAGACACAGAGACACTGAGACACTGAGACACAGAGACACTGAGACTCTGAGACACTGAGACTCTGAGACACTGAGACACAGAGACACAGAGACACTGAGTCACAGAGACACTGAGACCCTGAGACACTGAGATACTGAGACACTGAGACTCAGAGACACAGAGACACTGAGACACAGAGGCACTGAGACTCTGAGACTCTGAGACACTGAGACACTGAGACTCTGAGTCACTGAGACCCAGAGACACGGAGACACAGAGACACTGAGACTATGAGACACAGAGACACTGAGACACAGACACTGGGTCACTGAGACACAGAGACACAGAGACACTGAGACTCTGAGACTCTGAGACACAGAGGCACAGAGACACTGAGACACTGAGACACAGACAGACAGAGACACTGAGACACAGACACACAGAGACACTGAGACACAGAGACACAGAGACACAGAGACACTGAGACTCTGAGACACTGAGACACTGAGACTCTGAGACACTGAGACACAGAGACACAGAGACACTGTGACACAGAGTCACTGAGACTCTGAGACACTGAGACACTGAGACTCTGAGACACGGCGACACTGAGACACAGAGACACTGAGACACAGAGACACTGAGACCCTGAGACACAGAGACACAGAGAGACCGAGACCCTGAGACACTGAGATACAGAGACACTGAGACACTGAGACACAGAGACACTGAGACCATGAGACACAGAGACACTGAGACCCTTACACACTGAGACACAGAGGCTCAGAGACACATAGACACTGAGGCACAGAGACACTGACACACAGAGACACTGAGACGCTGAGACACAGAGACACTGAGACACAGAGACACTGAGACTCTGAGACAATGAGACACAGAGACACTGTGACACAGAGACACAGAGACACTGAGACTCAGAGACACTGAGACCCAGAGACACTGAGACACTCTGACACGGAGACATTGTGACTCTGAGACAGTGAGACATTGAGACTCTGAGACACTGAGACACAGAGACACTGATACTCTGAGACACTGAGAAACTGAGACACTGAGAGACAGAGACACTGAGACACTGAGAGACAGAGACACTGAGACTTTGAGACACAGAGACACTGAGACACAGAGACACTGCGATTCTGAGACACTGAGACACAGAGACACTGAGCCACAGAGACACAGAGACACTGAGACTCTGAGACACAGTGACACTGTGACACAGAGACACTGAGCCACTGAGACACTGAGACACTGAGTCTCTGAGACACTGAGACACTGAGACTCTGAGACACTGAGACACAGAGACGCTGAGACACTGAGACACAGACACTGAGTCACTGAGACACAGAGACACTGAGACACAGAGACACTGAGACTCTGAGACACTGAGACACTGTGACACAGAGACACTGAGACTCTGAGACACTGAGACACAGAGACACTGAGACTCTGAGACACTGAGACACTGAGACTCTGAGACACTGAGACACAGAGACACAGAGACTCTGAGGCACTGAGACACTGAGACTCTGAGACACGGAGACACGGAGACACTGAGACTCTGAGGCACTGAGACACTGAGACTCTGAGACACAGAGACTCTGTCACACTGAGACACTGAGACACAAAGACACTGAGACTCTGAGACACAGATACACAGAGATACTGCGACTCTGTGACACTGAGACACAGAGACACAGAGAGTCTAAGACACTGAGATACAGAGACACTGAGACTCTGAGACACTGACACACTGTGACACAGAGACACAGAGACACGGAGCCACTGAGGCACTGAGACACTGAGTCTCTGAGACACTGAGACACAGAGACACTGAGATACTGACACACAGAGAGACAGAGACACAGAGACACTGAGACTCTGAGACACTGAGACACTGAGACACAGAGACACTGTGACACAGAGACACAGAGACACTGAGACTCAGAGACACTGAGACACAGAGACACTGAGACACTCTGACACGGAGACATTGTGACTCTGAGACAGTGAGACACTGAGACTCTGAGACACTGAGAAACTGAGACACTGAGAGACAGAGACACTGAGACACTGAGACACAGAGACACTGAGACTCTGAGACACTGAGACACAGAGACACTGAGACTCTGAGACACTGAGACACTGAGACACAGAGACACTGAGACTTTGAGACACAGAGACACTGAGACACAGAGACACTGCGACTCTGAGACACTGAGACACAGTGACACTGAGCCACAGAGACACAGAGACACTGAGACTCTGAGACACAGTGACACTGTGACACTGAGTCTAAGACACTGAGACACTGAGACTCTGAGACGCTGAGACACAGAGACGCTGAGCCACTGAGACACAGAGACACAGAGACTCTGAGACACTGAGACACAGAGAAACTGAGACACAGAGACACTGAGACACTGAGACACAGATACACTGAGACACTGAGACACAGAGACGCTGAGACACTGTGACACAGAGAACAGAGACTCTGAGACACTGAGACGCTGAGACACTGAGACACAGAAACACAGCGAGACTGAGACTCTGAGACACTGAGGCACTGAGACACAGAGACACAGAGAGACAGAGACTCTGAGACACTGAGACACAGTGACACTGAGACTCTGAGACACAGAGACACAGAGACACTGAGACACTGAGACACAGGGACTCTGAGACACTGAGACACAGTGACACTGAGACTCTGAGACACTGAGACACAGAGACACAGAGACACTGAGACACAGACACAGACACTCTGAGACACTGAGACACAGTGACACTGAGACTCTGAGACACTGCGACACAGAGACACAGAGACACTGAGACACTGAGACACTGAGACACTCAGACACAGAGATACTGAGACACAGAGACACAGAGAGTCTGAGACACTGAGACACAGAGACAAAGAGACAGTGAGACACTGAGGCACAGTGACACTGAGACACTGAGACACTGAGACACAGAGACACAGAGAAACTGAGACACAGAGACACTGAGTCACTGAGACACAGAGACACAGAGACACAGATACGCAGAGACACTGAGACACTGAGACTCTGAGACACTGAGACACTGAGGCACAGAGACCCTGAGACACTGAGACACAGAGACGCTGAGACACTGAGAATCTGAGACACTGAGACACAGAGACACTGAGACACTGAGACTCTGAGACACGGGGACACAGAGGCACTGAGACACAGAGACACTGAGACTCAGAGACACAGATACACTGAGGCTCTGAGACACAGATGCACTGAGACTCTGCGGCACTGAGACACTGAGACTCTAAGACACTGAGACACAGAGACGCTGAGACACAGAGACACAGAGACACTGAGACTCAGTGACACTGAGACACTGAGATACAGAGACACTGAGACACAGAGACACAGAGAAACTGAGACACAGAGGCACTGAGACTCTGAGACACTGAGACACGAAGGCACAGAGACACAGAGACACTGAGGCACAGGGAAACCGAGACACAGAGACACTGAGACACCGAGACACTGAGACACCGAGGCACAGAGACACTGAGACACTGAGACACTGAGACTCTGAGACACTGAGACACTGAGACACTGAGACTCTGAGACACTGAGACACAGAGACCGAGAGACACTGAGACACAGAGACACTGAGACACTGAGTCACAGAGACATTGAGACTCTGAGACACTGAGACACTGAGGCACAGAGACACAGAGGCACTGAGACACAGAGACACTGAGAAACTGAGACAAAGAGACATTGAGACTCTGAGACACTGAGGCACAGAGACACAGAGACACTGAGACACAGAGACACTGAGACACAGAGACTCTGAGACACAGAGACACAGAGACATTGAGACTCTAAGACACTGAGACACTGAGACACTGAGGCACAGAGACACAGAGACACAGAGACACTGAGACACAGAGACACTAAGACACAGAGACACTAAGACACTGAGACACTGGGACACAGGGAACCTGAGACACAGAGGCACTGAGAACTGAGACAAAGAGACATTGAGACTCTGAGACACTGAGACACTGAGGCACAGAGGTACAGAGACACTGAGGCACAGAGGCACTGAGACACAGAGTTACTGAGACTCTGAGACACTGAGACAATGAGACATGAGACACAGAGACACAGAGGCAGAGGGACACAGAGACACTGAGACGCAGAGACACTGAGGCACAGAGACACTGAGACACAGAGACACTGAGGCACAGAGACAGAGATACACTGAGACACTGAGACACTAAGACACCGAGACAACGAGGCACAGAGACACTGAGACACTGAGACTCTGAGACACTGAGACTCTGAGACACTGAGACACTGAGACACTGAGGCACAGAGACACTGAGTCAAAGAGACACCGAGACACTGAGACTCTGAGACAGTGAGACACTGAGGCACAGAGACACAGAGACACCGAGGCACAGAGACACTGAGACACTGAGACTCTGAGACACTGAGACACAGAGACACTGAGACACTGAGACACAGAGACACAGAGACACTGAGAAACTGAGACTCTGAGACACTGAGACAATGAGACTCTGAGACACAGAGACACTGAGAAACTGAGACTCTGAGGCACTGAGACACTGAGACACAGAGACACAGAGACGCTGAGAAACTGCGACTCTGAGACGCTGAGACAATGAGACTCTGAGACACAGAGAAACTGAGAAACTGAGACTCTGAGACTCTGAGGCACTGAGACACTGTGTCACAGAGACACTGAGGCGGAGAGGCACTGAGGCACAGAGTTACTGAGACTCTGAGACACTGAGACAATGAGACACAGAGACACAGAGACACAGAGGCACAGGGACACAGAGACACTGAGACGCTGAGACACTGAGACACTGAGGCACAGAGACAAGGGACACTGAGTAACTGATACTCTAAGACACTGAGACACTGAGACACAGAGACACTGAGAAACTGAGACTCTGAGACACTGAGACAATGAGACTCTGAGACACAGAGACACTGAGAAACTGAGACTCTGAGGCACTGAGACACTGAGACACAGAGACACAGAGACGCTGAGAAACTGCGACTCTGAGACGCTGAGACAATGAGACTCTGAGACACAGAGAAACTGAGAAACTGAGACTCTGAGACTCTGAGACTCTGAGGCACTGAGACACTGTGTCACAGAGACACTGAGGCGGAGAGGCACTGAGGCACAGAGTTACTGAGACTCTGAGACACTGAGACAATGAGACACAGAGACACAGAGGCACAGGGACACAGAGACACTGAGACGCTGAGACACTGAGACACTGAGGCACAGAGGCAAGGGACACTGAGTAACTGATACTCTAAGACACTGAGACAATGAGACTCTGAGACACAGAGACACTGAGACACTGAGACTCTGAGACACAGAGACACTGAGACTCTGAGACACTGAGACACTGAGAATCTGAGACACTGAGACACAGAGACACTGAGACACTGAGACACTGAGGCACAGAAACACTGAGACACTGAGACACTGAGAATCTGAGGCACTGAGACACAGAGACACTGAGACACTGAGACTCTGAGACACGGAGACACTGAGACACTGAGTCACTGAGACTCTGAGACACTGAGACACTGAGACACTGAGGCACAGAGACAGAGAGACACTGAGACACTGAGGCTCAGAGACACTGAGACCAAGAGACAGAGAGATACGGAGACTCTGAGACACTGAGACACTGAGGCACAGAGACACTGAGAAACTGAAACTCTGAGACACTGAGACTGAGACACTGAGACACTGAGACACTGAGACACTGTGACACTGAGACACTGAGACACAGAGACACTGAGACACTGAGGCTCAGAGACACTGAGACCAAGAGACAGAGAGATACGGAGACTCTGAGGCACAGAGACACTGAGTCAAAGAGACACAGAGACACTGAGACTCTGAGACACTGAGACACTGAGGCACAGAGACACTGAGACACAGAGATTCTGACACTGAGACACAGAAACACTGAGACACTGAGACACTGAGAAACTGAGACTCTGAGACACGGAGACAATGAGACTCTGAGACACAGAGACACTGAGACACTGAGACTCTGAGACTCGGAGGCACTGAGGCTCTGAGACACAGAGACACTGAGGCGCAGAGGCACTGAGACACAGAGTTACTGAGTCTCTGAGACACTGAGACACAGAGACACTTAGACACTGAGACTCTGAGACACTGAGATACAGAGACACAGAGACGCAGAGACACTGAGAATCTGAGACACTGAGACACTGAGACACAGAGACACTGAGACACTGAGGCACAGAGACACTGAAACCAAGAGACACAGAGACACTGTGACATTGAGACACAGAGACACTGAGACACTGAGACACAGACACACTGAGACACTGAGACTCTGAGACACTGAGACACTGAGGCACAGAGACACTGTGACACTGAGGCTCAGAGACTCTGAGACCAAGAGACACAGAGACACTGAGACTCTGACACACTGAGACACTGAGGCACAGAGACACTGAGACACTGAGACACAGAGACACAGAGACACTGAGAAGCTGAGACACTGAGACACAGAGACACTGAGACACTGAGGCTCAGAGACACTGAGACCAAGAGACAGAGAGATACGGAGACTCTGAGACACTGAGACACTGAGGCACAGAGACACTGAGACTCTGAGACACTGAGGCAATGAGACTCTAAGACACAGAGACACTGAGACTCTGAGACTCGGAGGCACTGAGACACTGAGACACAGAGACACTGAGAAACTGAGACTCTGAGACACTGAGACAATGAAACTCTGAGACACAGAGACACTGAGACACTGAGGCACAGAGACACTGAGACCAAGAGACAGAGAGACACTGAGACATTGAGACACAGAGACACTGAGACACTGAGACACAGAGACACTGAGACACTGAGACACTGAGACACAGAGACACTGAGGCACAGAGACGCTGAGACGCTGAGACTCTGAGACACTGAGACACTGAGACACTGAGGCACAGAGACACTGAGACGCTGAGACTCTGAGACACTGAGACTCTGAGACAGTGAGACACTGAGGCACAGAGACACAGAGACACCGAGGCACAGAGACACTGAGACACTGAGACTCTGAGACACAGAGACACAGAGACACTGAGGCACAGAGACGCTGAGACGCTGAGACTCTGAGACACTGAGACACTGAGGCACAGAGACACTGAGACACTGAGACACAGAGACACTGAGACACTGAGACACTGAGAATCTGAGACACTGAGACACTGAGGCACAGAGACACTGAGACACTGAGACACAGAGACACTGAGACACTGAGACACTGAGAATCTGAGACACCGAGACACAGAGACACTGAGACTCTGAAAATCTGAGACACTGAGACACAGAGACACTGAAACACTGAGACACTGAGAATCTGAGACACCGAGACACTGAGACACTGAGACTCTGAGAATCTGAGACACTGAGACACAGAGACACTGAAACACTGAGACTCTGAGACACGGAGACACAGAGACACTGAGACACTGAGGCTCAGAGACACTGAGACCAAGAGACAGAGAGATATGGAGATTCTGAGACACTGAGACACTGAGGCACAGAGACACTGAGACTCTGAGACACTGAGGCAATGAGACTCTGAGACACAGAGACACTGAGACTCTGAGACTCTGAGACTCGGAGGCACTGAGACACTGAGACACAGAGACACTGAGAAACTGAGACTCTGAGACACTGAGACAATGAGACTCTGAGACACAGAGACACTGAGACACTGAGGCACAGAGACACTGAGACATTGAGACACAGAGACACTGAGACACTGAGACACAGAGACACTGAGACACTGAGACACAGAGACACTGAGACTCTGAGACACTGAGACACTGAGGCACAGTGACACTGAGACACTGAGACACAGAGACACTTAGACACTGAGACACTGTGAATCTGAGACACCGAGACACAGAGACACTGAGACACTGAGACTCTGAGAATCTGAGACACTGAGACACAGAGACACTGAAACACTGAGACACTGAGAATCTGAGACACCGAGACACAGAGACACTGAGACACTGAGGCTCTGAGAATCTGAGACACTGAGACACAGAGACACTGAAACACTGAGACTCTGAGACACGGAGACACAGAGACACTGAGACACAGAGACACTGAGACTCTGAGAGACTGAGACACTGAGACACTGAGACACAGAGACACTGAGACACTGAGGCACAGAGACACTGAGACCAAGAGACACAGAGACACTGAGACATTGAGACACAGAGACACTGAGACTCTGAGATACTGAGACACTGTGGCACAGAGACACAGAGACACTGAGACACTGAGGCTCAGAGACACTGAGACAATGAGACTCTGAGACACAGAGCCACTGAGGAACTGAGACTCTGAGGCACTGAGACACTGAGACACAGAGACACTGAGAAACTGAGACTCTGAGACGCTGAGACAATGAGACTCTGAGACACAGAGACACTGAGAAACTGAGACTGTGAGACTCTGAGGCACTGAGACACTGTGTCACAGAGACACTGAGGCGCAGAGGCACTGAGACACAGTGTTACTGAGACACTGAGACAATGAGACTCAGAGACACAGAGGCACAGGGACACAGAGACACTGAGACAATGAAACTCGGAGACACTGAGGCGCAGAGGCACAGGGACACAGAGACACTGAGACAATGAAACTCGGAGACACTGAGGCGCAGAGGCACTGAGACACTGAGACTCTGAGACACTGAGACACAGAGACACTGAGACACTGAGACACTGAGAATCTGAGACACAGAGACACTGAGACACTGAGACACTGAGACACTGAGACACTGAGGCACTGAGACTCTGAGACACTGAGACTCTGAGACACTGAGACACTGAGACACAGAGGCACAGAGACAGTGAGACGCTGAGACTCTGAGACACTGAGACTCTGAGACAGTGAGACACTGAGGCACAGAGACACAGAGACACCGAGGCACAGAGACGCTGAGACGCTGAGACACTGAGGCACAGAGACACTGAGACACTGAGACACAGAGACACTGAGACACTGAGACACTGAGAATCTGAGACACCGAGACACAGAGACACTGAGACACTGAGACTCTGAAAATCTGAGACACTGAGACACAGAGACACTGAAACACTGAGACTCTGAGACACGGAGACACAGAGACACTGAGACACAGAGACACTGAGACTCTGAGAGACTGAGACACTGAGACACTGAGAATCTGAGACACCGAGACACTGAGACACTGAGACTCTGAGAATCTGAGACACTGAGACACAGAGACACTGAAACACTGAGACTCTGAGACACGGAGACACGGAGACACAGAGACACTGAGACACAGAGACACTGAGACTCTGAGAGACTGAGACACTGAGACACTGAGACACAGAGACACTGAGACACTGAGGCACAGAGACACTGAGACCAAGAGACACAGAGACACTGAGACATTGAGACACAGAGACACTGAGACTCTGAGATACTGAGACACTGTGGCACAGAGACACAGAGACACTGAGACACTGAGGCTCAGAGACACTGATACCAAGGGACAGAGAGATACGGAGACTCTGAGACACTGAGACACTCAAGCACAGAGACACTGAGACTCTGAGACACTGAGACACTGAGGCCCAGAGACATAGAGACACTGAGACACTGAGACACAGAGACACTGAGTCAAAGAGACACAGAGACACTGAGACTCTGAGACAGTGAGACACTGAGGCACAGAGACACAGAGACACCGAGGCACAGAGACACTGAGACACTGAGACTCTGAGACACTGAGACACAGAGACACTGAGACACAGAGACACTGAGAAACTGAGACTCTGAGACACTGAGACAATGAGACTCTGAGACACAGAGACACTGAGAAACTGAGACTCTGAGGCACTGAGACACTGAGACACAGAGACACAGAGACACTGAGAAACTGAGACTCTGAGACGCTGAGACGGTGAGACTCTGAGACACTGAGACACAGAGACATTGAGACACAGAGACAAGGGACACTGAGTAACTCATACTCTGAGACACTGAGACAATGAGACTCTGAGACACAGAGACACTGATACACTGAGTCTCTGAGACTCGGAGGCACTGAGACACTGAGACACTGAGGCGCAGAGGCACTGAGACACAGAGTTACTGAGTCTCTGACACACTTAGACAATGAAACTCGGAGACACTGAGGCACAGAGGCACTGAGACACTGAGACACAGAGACACTGAGACTCTGAGACAATGAAACTCGGAGACACTGAGACACTTAGACACAGAGACACAGAGGCACAGAGACACAGAGACACTGAGACTCTGAGACACTGAGACACTGAGGCACAGAGACACTGTGACATTGAGACACAGAGACACTGAGACACTGAGAATCTGAGACACTGAGACACAGAGACACTGAGACACTGAGACTCTGAGACACTGAGACACAGAGACACTGAGACACTGAGGCACTGAGACTCTGAGACACTGAGACTCTGAGAAATTGAGACACTGAGACACAGAGGCACAGAGACACTGAGGCACAGAGACACTGAGTCATAGAGACACCGAGACACTGAGACTCTGAGACAGTGAGACACTGAGGCACAGAGACACAGAGACACCGAGGCACAGAGACACTGAGAAACTGTGACTCTGAGACTCTGAGGCACTGAGACACTGTCACAGAGACACTGAGGCGCAGAGTCACTGAGACACAGAGTTACTGAGACTCTGAAACAATGAGACACAGAGACACAGAGACACAGAGGCACAGGGACACAGAGACACTGAGACGCTGAGACACTGAGACACTGAGGCACAGAGACGCTGAGACGCTGAGACTCTGAGACACTGAGACACAGAGACACTGAGACACAGAGACAAGGGACACTGAGTAACTGATACTCTGAGACACTGAGACACTGAGACTCTGAGACTCGGAGGCACTGAGACACAGAGACACTGAGGCGCAGAGGCACTGAGACACAGAGTTACTGAGTCTCTGAGACACTGAGACAATGAAACTCGGAGACACTGAGGCGCAGAGGCACTGAGACTCTGAGACAATGAAACTCGGAGACACTGAGACACTTAGACACAGCGACACAGAGGCACAGTGACACAGAGACACTGAGACTCTGAGACACTGAGACACTGAGGCACAGAGACACTGAGGCACTGAGAATCTGAGACACTGAGGCACAGAGACACTGAGACTCTGAGACACTGAGACACAGAGACACTGAGACACTGAGACTCTGAGACACTGAGACTCTGAGACACTGAGACACTGAGACACAGAGGCACAGAGACACTGAGACACTGAGACTCTGAGACACTGAGACTCTGAGACACTGAGACACTGAGACACTGAGGCCCAGAGACACAGAGACACTGAGACACTGAGGCACAGAGACACTGATTCAAAGAGACACCGAGACACTGAGACTCTGAGACAGTGAGACAATGAGACTCTGAGACACAGAGACACTGAGAAACTGAGACTCTGAGGCACTGAGACACTGAGACTCTGAGACACTGAGACACAGAGCACAGAGACACTGAGACACTGAGACACTGAGACACTGAGGCACAGAGACACTGAGTCAAAGAGACACTGAGACTCTGAGACAGTGAGACACTGAGGCACAGAGACACTGAGACACCGAGGCACAGAGACACTGAGACACTGAGACTCTGAGACACTGAGACACTGAGACACAGAGAAACTGAGACTCTGAGACACTGAGACAATGAGACTCTGAGACACAGAGACACTGAGAAACTGAGACTCTGAGGCACTGAGACACTGAGACACAGAGACACTGAGAAACTGAGACTCTGAGACGCTGAGACAATGAGAAACTTTGTCACAGAGACACTGAGGTGCAGAGGCACTGAGACACAGAGTTACTGAGACTCTGAGACACTGAGACAATGAGACACAGAGACACAGAGACACAGAGGCACAGGGACACCGAGACACTGAGATGCTGAGACACTGAGACACTGAGGCCCAGAGACGCTGAGACGCTGAGACTCTGAGGCACTGAGACACAGAGACACTGAGACACAGTGACAAGGGACACTGAGTAACTGATACTCTGAGACACTGAGACACTGAGGCACAGAGACACTGAGACACTGAGACTCTGAGGCACTGAGACTCTGAGACTCTGAGACTCTGAGACTCTGAGACACTGAGACACTGAGGCCCAGAGACACAGAGACACTGAGACACTGAGGCACAGAAACACTGAGTCAAAGAGACACTGAGAACTCTGAGACACTGAGACACTGAGGCACAGAGACACAGAGACACCGAGGCGCAGAGACACTGAGACACTGAGACTCTGAGACACTGAGACACAGAGACACTGAGACACAGAGACACAGAGTTACTGAGACTCTGAGACACTGAGACAATGAGACACTGAGACTCAGAGACACAGAGGCACAGGGACACAGAGACACTGAGACGCTGAGACACTGAGACACTGAGACACAGAGACACTGAGACACAGAGACTATGAGACACTGAGACACAGAGACACTGAGACACAGAGACACTGAGACACAGAGACACTGAGAAACTGAGACTCTGAGACACTGAGATAATGAGACTCTGAGACACAGAGACACTGAGACACTGAGACTCTGAGACGCGGAGGCACTGAGACTCTGAGACACAGAGACACTGAGGCGCAGAGGCACTGAGACACAGAGTTACTGAGTCTCTGAGACACTGAGACACTGAGACACAGAGACACTGAGACACAGAGACACTGAGACACAGAGACACTGAGAAACTGAGACTCAGAGACACTGAGAAACTGAGACTCTGAGGCACTGAGACACTGAGACACAGAGACACAGAGACACTGAGAAACTGAGACTCTGAGACGCTGAGACAATGAGAAACTTTGTCACAGAGACACTGAGGTGCAGAGGCACTGAGACACAGAGTTACTGAGACTCTGAGACACTGAGACAATGAGACACAGAGACACAGAGACACAGAGGCACAGGGACACCGAGACACTGAGATGCTGAGACACTGAGACACTGAGGCCCAGAGACGCTGAGACGCTGAGACTCTGAGGCACTGAGACACAGAGACACTGAGACACAGTGACAAGGGACACTGAGTAACTGATACTCTGAGACACTGAGACACTGAGGCACAGAGACACTGAGACACTGAGACTCTGAGGCACTGAGACTCTGAGACTCTGAGACTCTGAGACACTGAGACACTGAGGCCCAGAGACACAGAGACACTGAGACACTGAGGCACAGAAACACTGAGTCAAAGAGACACTGAGAACTCTGAGACACTGAGACACTGAGGCACAGAGACACAGAGACACCGAGGCGCAGAGACACTGAGACACTGAGACTCTGAGACACTGAGACACAGAGACACTGAGACACAGAGACACAGAGTTACTGAGACTCTGAGACACTGAGACAATGAGACACTGAGACTCAGAGACACAGAGGCACAGGGACACAGAGACACTGAGACGCTGAGACACTGAGACACTGAGACACAGAGACACTGAGACACAGAGACTATGAGACACTGAGACACAGAGACACTGAGACACAGAGACACTGAGACACAGAGACACTGAGAAACTGAGACTCTGAGACACTGAGATAATGAGACTCTGAGACGCAGAGACACTGAGACACTGAGACTCTGAGACGCGGAGGCACTGAGACTCTGAGACACAGAGACACTGAGGCGCAGAGGCACTGAGACACAGAGTTACTGAGTCTCTGAGACACTGAGACACTGAGACACAGAGACACTGAGACACAGAGACACTGAGACTCTGGGACACTGAGACACTTAGAATCTGAGACGCTGAGACACAGAGACACTGAGACACTGAGACTCTGAGACACTGAGATACTGAGACACAGAGACACTGAGGCTCTGAGACACTGAGACACTGAGACACTGAGTCTCTGAGACACAGAGACAATGAGTCACAGAGACACAGAGACACTGAGACACTGAGGCACAGAGACACTGAAACCAAGAGACACAGAGACACTGAGTCATTGAGACACTGAGACACTGAGACACAGACACACTGAAACACTGAGACTCTGAGACACTTAGACACTGAGGCACAGAGACACTGTGACACTGAGGCTCAGAGACACTGAGACCAAGAGACAAAGAGACACTGAGACTCTGAGACACTGAGACACTGAGGCACAGAGACACTGTGACACTGAGACACAGAGATATAGAGACACAGAGACACTGAGAATCTGAGACACTGAGACACTGAGACACTGAGACACTGAGGCTCAGAGACACTGAGACCAAGAGACAGAGAGATACGGAGACTCTGAGACACTGAGACACTGAGGCACAGAGACACTGAGACACTCAGACTCTGAGACACTGAGACAATGAGACTCTGAGACACAGAGACACTGAGAAACTGAGACTCTGAGACTCTGAGGCACTGAGACACTGAGACACTGAGAAACTGAGACTCTGAGACACTGAGACAATGAGACTCTGAGACACAGAGACACTGAGAAACTGAGACTCTGTGACTCTGAGGCACTGAGACACTGAGACACTGAGAAACTGAGACTCTGAGACACTGAGACAATGAGACTCTGAGACACAGAGACACTGAGAAACTGAGACTCTGAGACACTGAGACACAGAGACACTGAGACACAGAGACAAGGGACACTGAGAAACTGAGACTCTGAGACACTGAGAATCTGACACACTGAGACACAGAGACACTGAGTCAAAGAGACACTGAGACACTGAGACACAGAGACACTGAGACTCTGAGACACTGAGGCACTGAGGCACAGAAACACAGAGACACTGAGACACAGAGACACTGAGGCGCAGAGGCACTGAGACACAGAGTTACTGAGACTCTGAGACATTGATACAATGAGACACAGAGACACAGAGACATAGAGGCACAGGGACACAGAGACACTGAGACGCTGAGACACTGAGACACTGAGGCACAGAGACACTGAGACACTGAGACTCTGAGACACTGAGACACAGAGACACTGAGACACAGAGACAAGAGACACTGAGAAACTGAGACTCTGAGACACTGAGAATCTGACACACTGAGACACAGAGACACTGAGTCAAAGAGACACTGAGACACTGAGACACAGAGACACTGAGACTCTGAGACACTGAGGCAAATAGACACTGAGACACAGAGACACTGAGACACTGAGACTCTGAGACACGGAGACACAGAGACACTGAGACACAGAGACACTGAGACTCTGTGGGACTGAGACACTGAGACACTGTGACACTGTGACACTGAGACACTGAGACACAGAGACACTGAGACACTGAGGAACAGAGACACTGAGACCAAGAGACACAGAGACACTGAGACATTGAGACACAGAGACCCTGAGACTCTGAGATACTGAGACACTGTGGCACAGAGACACAGAGGCACTGAGGCACTGAGGCTCAGAGACACTGAGACCAAGGGACAGAGAGATACGGAGACTCTGAGACACTGAGACACTGAGGCACGGAGACACTGAGACACTGAGA
The DNA here is from genome assembly GCF_965287045.1 of Carcharhinus amblyrhynchos. NCBI lineage: Eukaryota > Metazoa > Chordata > Chondrichthyes > Carcharhiniformes > Carcharhinidae > Carcharhinus > Carcharhinus amblyrhynchos. Next base: position 144,228 of record NW_027650108.1, read on the forward strand.
CTCTGAGACACTGAGACACTGAGGCCCAGAGACATAGAGACACTGAGACACTGAGACACAGAGACACTGAGTCAAAGAGACACAGAGACACTGAGACTCTGATACACTGAGACACTGAGGCACAGAGACACTGAGACACTGAGACACTGAGAATCTGAGACACTGAGACACAGAGACACAGAGACACTGAGACTCTGAGACACTGAGACACAGAGACACTGAGACACTGAGGCACAGAGACACTGAGACTCTGGGACACTGAGACACTGAGGCACAGAGACACTGAGACACTGAGACACTTAGAATCTGAGACGCTGAGACACAGAGACACTGAGACACTGAGACTCTGAGACACTGAGATACTGAGACACTGAGACACAGAGACACTGAGGCTCTGGGACACTGAGACACTGAGACACTGAGTCTCTGAGACACTGAGGCACAGAGACACAGAGACACCGAGACACTGAGGCACAGAGACACTGAGACCAAGGGACACAGAGACACTGAGACTCTGAGACACTGAGACACAGACACACTGAGACACTGAGACTCTGAGACACTGAGACACTGAGGCACAGAGACACAGAGACACTGAGACACTGAGGCTCAGAGACACTGATACCAAGGTACAGAGAGATTCGGAGACTCTGAGACACTGAGACACTGAGGCACAGAGACACTGAGACACTGAGAATCTGAGACACTGAGACACTGAGACACTGAGACAGAGAGACACTGAGTCAAAGAGACACAGAGACACTGAGACTCTGAGACACTGAGACACTGAGGCACAGAGACACTGAGACACTGAGACTCTGAGACACTGAGACACAGAGACACTGAGACACTGAGACTCTGAGACACTGAGAGTCTGAGACACTGAGAGTCTGAGACACTGAGACACTGAGACACAGAGGCACAGAGACACTGAGACACTGAGACTCTGAGACACTGAGACTCTGAGACACTGAGACACTGAGACACTGAGGCCCAGAGACACAGAGACACTGAGACACTGAGGCACAGAGACACTGATTCAAAGAGACACCGAGACACTGAGACTCTGAGACAGTGAGACAATGAGACTCTGAGACACAGAGACACTGAGAAACTGAGACTCTGAGGCACTGAGACACTGAGACTCTGAGACACAGAGACACTGAGACACAGAGGCACAGAGACACTGAGACACTGAGGCACAGAGACACTGAGTCAAAGAGACACTGAGACTCTGAGACAGTGAGACACTGAGGCACAGAGACACTGAGACACCGAGGCACAGAGACACTGAGACACTGAGACTCTGAGACACTGAGACACAGAGACACTGAGACACAGAGAAACTGAGACTCTGAGACACTGAGACAATGAGACTCTGAGACACAGAGACACTGAGAAACTGAGACTCTGAGGCACTGAGACACTGAGACACAGAGACACTGAGAAACTGAGACTCTGAGACGCTGAGACAATGAGAAACTTTGTCACAGAGACACTGAGGTGCAGAGGCACTGAGACACAGAGTTACTGAGACTCTGAGACACTGAGACAATGAGACACAGAGACACAGAGACACAGAGGCACAGGGACACAGAGACACTGAGATGCTGAGACACTGAGACACTGAGGCCCAGAGACGCTGAGACGCTGAGACTCTGAGGCACTGAGACACAGAGACACTGAGACACAGTGACAAGGGACACTGAGTAACTGATACTCTGAGACACTGAGACACTGAGACTCTGAGACTCGGAGGCACTGAGACACAGAGACACTGAGGCGCAGAGGCACTGAGACACAGAGTTACTGAGCCTCTGAGACACTAAGACAATGAAACTCGGAGACACTGAGGCGCAGAGGCACTGAGACACTGAGACACAGAGACACTGAGACTCTGAGACAATGAAACTCGGAGACACTGAGGCACTTAGACACAGAGACACAGAGGCACAGAGACACAGAGCCACTGAGACTCTGAGACACTGAGACACTGAGGCACAGAGACACTGAGACACTGAGAATCTGAGACACTGAGACACAGAGACACTGAGACACTGAGACTCTGAGACACTGAGACACTGAGACGCTGAGACTCTGAGACACTGAGACACTGAGACCCAGAGACACTGAGACACTGAGGCACTGAGACTCTGAGACACTGAGACTCTGAGACACTGAGACACTGAGACACAGAGGCACAGAGACACTGAGACACTGAGACTCTGAGACACTGAGACTCTGAGACACTGAGACACTGAGACACTGATGCCCAGAGACACCGAGACACTGAGACACTGAGGCACAGAGACACTGAGTCAAAGAGACACCGAGACACTGAGACTCTGAGACAGTGAGACACTGAGGCACAGAGACACAGAGACACCGAGGCACAGAGACACTGAGACACTGAGACTCTGAGACACTGAGACACAGAGACACTGAGACACAGAGACACAGAGACACTGAGAAACTGAGACTCTGAGACACTGAGACAATGAGACTCTGAGACACAGAGACACTGAGAAACTGAGACTCTGAGGCACTGAGACACTGAGACACAGAGACACAGAGACACTGAAAAACTGAGACTCTGAGACGCTGAGACAATGAGACTCTGAGACACAGAGACACTGAGAAACTGAGACTCTGTGACTCTGAGGCACTGAGACACTGTGTCACAGAGACACTGAGGCGCAGAGGCACTGAGACACTGAGACTCTGAGACACTGAGACACAGAGACACTGAGACACAGAGACACAGAGACACTGAGAAACTGAGACTCTGAGACACTGAGACAATGAGACTCTGAGACACAGAGACACTGAGAAACTGAGACTCTGAGGCACTGAGACACTGAGACACAGAGACACAGAGACACTGAGAAACTGAGACTCTGAGACGCTGAGACAATGAGACTCTGAGACACAGAGACACTGAGAAACTGAGACTCTGTGACTCTGAGGCACTGAGACACTGTGTCACAGAGACACTGAGGCGCAGAGGCACTGAGACGCAGAGTTACTGAGACACTGAGGCACAGAGACAATGAGACACAGAGACACAGAGACACAGAGGCACAGGGACACAGAGACACTGAGACGCTGAGACACTGAGACACTGAGGCACAGAGACGCTGAGACGCTGAGACTCTGAGACACTGAGACACAGAGACACTGAGACACAGAGACAAGGGACACTGAGTAACTGATACTCTGAGACACTGAGACAATGAGACTCTGAGACACAGAGACACTGAGACACTGAGACTCTGAGACTCGGAGGCACTGAGACACAGAGACACTGAGGCGCAGAGGCACTGAGACACAGAGTTACTGAGTCTCTGAGACACTGAGACAATGAAACTCGGAGACACTGAGACACTTAGACACAGAGACACAGAGGCACAGAGACACAGACACACTGACACTCTGAGACACTGAGACACTGAGACACTGAGACTCTGAGACACTGAGACAATGAGGCACAGAGACACTGAGACACTGAGGCACAGAGACACTGAGACACTGAGAATCTGAGACACCGAGACACAGAGACACTGAGACACTGAGACTCTGGGAATCTGAGACACTGAGACACAGAGACACTGAGACACTGAGACACTGAGACACGGAGACTCTGAGACACTGAGACACAGAGACACTGAGACCAAGAGACACAGAGACACTGAGACATTGAGACACAGAGACACTGAGACTCTGAGATACTGAGACACTGTGGCACAGAGACACAGAGACACAGAGACACTGAGGCTCAAAGACACTGAGACCAAGGGACAGAGAGATACGGAGACTCTGAGACACTGAGACACTGAGGCACAGAGACCCTGAGACTCTGAGACACTGAGGCCCAGAGACATAGAGACACTGACACACAGAGACACTGAGTCAAAGATACACAGAGACACAGAGACTCTGATACACTGAGACACTGAGGCACAGAGACACTGAGACACTGAGAATCTGAGACACTGAGACACTGAGAATCTGAGACACTGAGACACAGAGACACTGAGACACTGAGACTCTGAGACACTGAGACACAGAGACACTGCGACTCTGAGACATTGAGACACTGAGACACTGAGACACTGAGACACTGAGACCAAGAGACACAGAGACACTGAGACTCTGAGACACTGAGACACAGAGACACTGAGACACAGAGACGCTGGGACTCTGGGACACTGAGACACTGAGGCACAGAGACACTGAGACACTGAGACACTGAGAATCTGAGACGCTGAGACACAGAGACACTGAGACACTGAGACTATGAGACACTGAGATACTGAGACACTGAGACACAGAGACACTGAGGCTCTGAGACACTGAGACACTGAGACACTGAGTCTCTGAGACACAGAGGCAATGAGACACAGAGACACAGAGACACTGAGACACTGAGGCACAGAGACACTGTAAACAACAGACACAGAGACACTGAGTCATTGAGACACAGAGACACTGAGACACTGAGACACTGAGACACTGAAACACTGAGACTCTGAGACACTTAGACACTGAGGCACAGAGACATTGTGACACTGAGGCTCAGAGACACTGAGACCAAGAGACAAAGAGACACTGAGACTCTGAGACACTGAGTCACTGAGGCACAGAGACACTGTGACACTGAGACACAGAGATATAGAGACACAGAGACACTGAGAATCTGAGACACTGAGACACAGAGACACTGAGGCTCAGAGACACTGAGACCAAGAGACAGAGAGATACAGAGACTCTGAGACACTGAGACACTGAGGCACAGAGACACTGAGACACTGAGACTCTGAGACACTGAGACACTGAGGCACAGAGACACTGAGACACTCAGACTCTGAGACACAGAGACACTGAGAAACTGAGACTCTGAGACTCTGAGGCACTGAGACACTGAGACACAGAGACACAGAGACACTGAGAAACTGAGACTCTGAGACACTGAGACAATGAGACTCTGAGACACAGAGACACTGAGAAACTGAGACTCTGAGACACTGAGAATCTGACACACTGAGACACAGAGACACTGAGTCAAAGAGACACTGAGACACTGAGACACAGAGACACTGAGACTCTGAGACACTGAGGCACTGAGGCACAGAGACACAGAGACACTGAGACACAGAGACACTGAGGCGCAGAGGCACTGAGACACAGAGTTACTGAGACTCTGAGACATTGATACAATGAGACACAGAGACACAGAGACATAGAGGCACAGGGACACAGAGACACTGAGACGCTGAGACACTGAGACACTGAGGCACAGAGACACTGAGACACTGAGACTCTGAGACACTGAGACACAGAGACACTGAGACACAGAGACAAGGGACACTGAGAAACTGAGACTCTGAGACACTGAGAATCTGACACACTGAGACACAGAGACACTGAGTCAAAGAGACACTGAGACACTGAGACACAGAGACACTGAGACTCTGAGACACTGAGACACTGAGGCACATAGACACTGAGACACAGAGACACTGAGACACTGAGGCACTGAGAATCTGAGACACCGACACACAGAGACACTGAGACTCTGAGAATCTGAGACACTGCGACACAGAGACACTGAGACACTGAGACTCTGAGACACGGAGACACAGAGACACTGAGACACAGAGACACTGAGACTCTGTGAGACTGAGACACTGAGGCACTGTGACACTGAGACACTGAGACACAGAGACACTGAGACACTGAGGCACAGAGACACTGAGACCAAGAGACACAGAGACACTGAGACATTGAGACACAGAGGCACTGAGACTCTGAGATACTGAGACACTGTGGCACAGAGACACAGAGGCACTGAGACACTGAGGCTCAGAGACACTGAGACCAAGGGACAGAGAGATACGGAGACTCTGAGACACTGAGACACTGAGGCACAGAGACACTGAGACACTGAGACTCTGAGACACTGAGACACTGAGGCCCCCAGACATAGAGACACTGAGACACTGAGACACTGAGTCAAAGAGACACAGAGACACTGAGACTCTGACACACTGAGACACTGAGGCACAGAGACACTGAGACACTGAGAATCTGAGACACTGAGACACTGAGACTCTGAGACACTGAGACACAGAGACACAGAGACACTGAGACTCTGAGACACTGAGACACTGAGACACAGAGACACTGAGACACTGAGGCACAGAGACACTGAGACTCTGGGACACTGAGACACTGAGGCACAGAGAGACTGAGACACTGAGACACTTAGAATCTGAGACGCTGAGACACAGAGACACTGAGACTCTGAGACACTGAGACCAAGGGACAGAGAGATACGGAGACTCTGAGACACTGAGACACTGAGGCACAGAGACCCTGAGACTCTGAGACACTGAGGCCCAGAGACATAGAGACACTGACACACAGAGACACTGAGTCAAAGATACACAGAGACACAGAGACTCTGATACACTGAGACACTGAGGCACAGAGACACTGAGACACTGAGAATCTGAGACACTGAGACACAGAGACACTGAGACACTGAGACTCTGAGACACTGAGACACAGAGACACTGCGACTCTGAGACACTGAGACACTGAGACACTGAGACACTGAGACCAAGAGACACAGAGACACTGAGACTCTGAGACACTGAGACACTGAGACACTGAGACACTGAGACCAAGAGACACAGAGACACTGAGACTCTGAGACACTGAGACACTGAGACACAGAGACACTGAGACACTGAGACACTGAGAATCTGAGACACAGAGACACTGAGACACTGAGACACTGAGACACTGAGACACTGAGGCACTGAGACTCTGAGACACTGAGACTCTGAGACACTGAGACACTGAGACACTGAGACACAGAGGCACAGAGACAGTGAGACGCTGAGACTCTGAGACACTGAGACTCTGAGACAGTGAGACACTGAGGCACAGAGACACAGAGACACCGAGGCACAGAGACGCTGAGACGCTGAGACTCTGAGACACTGAGACACTGAGGCACAGAGACACTGAGACACTGAGACACAGAGACACTGAGACACTGAGACACTGAGAATCTGAGACACCGAGACACAGAGACACTGAGACACTGAGACTCTGAAAATCTGAGACACTGAGACACAGAGAAACTGAAACACTGAGACTCTGAGACACGGAGACACAGAGACACTGAGACACAGAGACACTGAGACTCTGAGAGACTGAGACACTGAGACACTGAGAATCTGAGACACCGAGACACTGAGACACTGAGACTCTGAGAATCTGAGACACTGAGACACAGAGACACTGAAACACTGAGACTCTGAGACACGGAGACACGGAGACACAGAGACACTGAGACACAGAGACACTGAGACTCTGAGAGACTGAGACACTGAGACACTGAGACACAGAGACACTGAGACACTGAGGCACAGAGACACTGAGACCAAGAGACACAGAGACACTGAGACATTGAGACACAGAGACACTGAGACTCTGAGATACTGAGACACTGTGGCACAGAGACACAGAGACACTGAGACACTGAGGCTCAGAGACACTGATACCAAGGGACAGAGAGATACGGAGACTCTGAGACACTGAGACACTCAAGCACAGAGACACTGAGACTCTGAGACACTGAGACACTGAGGCCCAGAGACATAGAGACACTGAGCCACTGAGACACAGAGACACTGAGTCAAAGAGACACAGAGACACTGAGACTCTGAGACAGTGAGACACTGAGGCACAGAGACACAGAGACACCGAGGCACAGAGACACTGAGACACTGAGACTCTGAGACACTGAGACACAGAGACACTGAGACACAGAGACACTGAGAAACTGAGACTCTGAGACACTGAGACAATGAGACTCTGAGATACTGAGACACTGTGGCACAGAGACACAGAGACACTGAGACACTGAGGCTCAGAGACACTGATACCAAGGGACAGAGAGATACGGAGACTCTGAGACACTGAGACACTCAAGCACAGAGACACTGAGACTCTGAGACACTGAGACACTGAGGCCCAGAGACATAGAGACACTGAGACACTGAGACACAGAGACACTGAGTCAAAGAGACACAGAGACACTGAGACTCTGAGACAGTGAGACACTGAGGCACAGAGACACAGAGACACCGAGGCACAGAGACACTGAGACACTGAGACTCTGAGACACTGAGACACAGAGACACTGAGACACAGAGACACTGAGAAACTGAGACTCTGAGACACTGAGACAATGAGACTCTGAGACACAGAGACACTGAGAAACTGAGACTCTGAGGCACTGAGACACTGAGACACAGAGACACAGAGACACTGAGAAACTGAGACTCTGAGACGCTGAGACGGTGAGACTCTGAGACACTGAGACACAGAGACATTGAGACACAGAGACAAGGGACACTGAGTAACTCATACTCTGAGACACTGAGACAATGAGACTCTGAGACACAGAGACACTGATACACTGAGTCTCTGAGACTCGGAGGCACTGAGACACTGAGACACTGAGGCGCAGAGGCACTGAGACACAGAGTTACTGAGTCTCTGACACACTTAGACAATGAAACTCGGAGACACTGAGGCACAGAGGCACTGAGACACTGAGACACAGAGACACTGAGACTCTGAGACAATGAAACTCGGAGACACTGAGACACTTAGACACAGAGACACAGAGGCACAGAGACACAGAGACACTGAGACTCTGAGACACTGAGAAACTGAGGCACAGAGACACTGTGACATTGAGACACAGAGACACTGAGACACTGAGAATCTGAGACACTGAGACACAGAGACACTGAGACACTGAGACTCTGAGACACTGAGACACAGAGACACTGAGACACTGAGGCACTGAGACTCTGAGACACTGAGACTCTGAGAAACTGAGACACTGAGACACAGAGGCACAGAGACACTGAGGCACAGAGACACTGAGTCATAGAGACACCGAGACACTGAGACTCTGAGACAGTGAGACACTGAGGCACAGAGACACAGAGACACCGAGGCACAGAGACACTGAGAAACTGTGACTCTGAGACTCTGAGGCACTGAGACACTGTCACAGAGACACTGAGGCGCAGAGTCACTGAGACACAGAGTTACTGAGACTCTGAAACAATGAGACACAGAGACACAGAGACACAGAGACACAGAGGCACAGGGACACAGAGACACTGAGACGCTGAGACACTGAGACACTGAGGCACAGAGACGCTGAGACGCTGAGACTCTGAGACACTGAGACACAGAGACACTGAGACACAGAGACAAGGGACACTGAGTAACTGATACTCTGAGACACTGAGACACTGAGACTCTGAGACTCGGAGGCACTGAGACACAGAGACACTGAGGCGCAGAGGCACTGAGACACAGAGTTACTGAGTCTCTGAGACACTGAGACAATGAAACTCGGAGACACTGAGGCGCAGAGGCACTGAGACTCTGAGACAATGAAACTCGGAGACACTGAGACACTTAGACACAGCGACACAGAGGCACAGTGACACAGAGACACTGAGACTCTGAGACACTGAGACACTGAGGCACAGAGACACTGAGGCACTGAGAATCTGAGACACTGAGGCACAGAGACACTGAGACTCTGAGACACTGAGACACAGAGACACTGAGACACTGAGACTCTGAGACACTGAGACACTGAGACACAGAGACAATGAGACACTGAGGCACTGAGACTCTGAGACACTGAGACTCTGAGACACTGAGACACTGAGACTCTGAGACACTGAGACACTGAGACACAGAAACAATGAGACACTGAGGCACTGAGACTCTGAGACACTGAGACTCTGAGACACTGAGACACTGAGACACAGAGGCACAGAGACACTGAGACACTGAGACTCTGAGACACTGAGACTCTGAGACACTGAGACACTGAGACACTGAGGCCCAGAGACACAGAGACACTGAGACACTGAGGCACAGAGACACTGATTCAAAGAGACACCGAGACACTGAGACTCTGAGACAGTGAGACAATGAGACTCTGAGACACAGAGACACTGAGAAACTGAGACTCTGAGGCACTGAGACACTGAGACTCTGAGACACAGAGACACTGAGACACAGAGCACAGAGACACTGAGACACTGAGACACTGAGACACTGAGGCACAGAGACACTGAGTCAAAGAGACACTGAGACTCTGAGACAGTGAGACACTGAGGCACAGAGACACTGAGACACCGAGGCACAGAGACACTGAGACACTGAGACTCTGAGACACTGAGACACTGAGACACAGAGAAACTGAGACTCTGAGACACTGAGACAATGAGACTCTGAGACACAGAGACACTGAGAAACTGAGACTCTGAGGCACTGAGACACTGAGACACAGAGACACAGAGACACTGAGAAACTGAGACTCTGAGACGCTGAGACAATGAGAAACTTTGTCACAGAGACACTGAGGTGCAGAGGCACTGAGACACAGAGTTACTGAGACTCTGAGACACTGAGACAATGAGACACAGAGACACAGAGACACAGAGGCACAGGGACACCGAGACACTGAGATGCTGAGACACTGAGACACTGAGGCCCAGAGACGCTGAGACGCTGAGACTCTGAGGCACTGAGACACAGAGACACTGAGACACAGTGACAAGGGACACTGAGTAACTGATACTCTGAGACACTGAGACACTGAGGCACAGAGACACTGAGACACTGAGACTCTGAGGCACTGAGACTCTGAGACTCTGAGACTCTGAGACACTGAGACACTGAGGCCCAGAGACACAGAGACACTGAGACACTGAGGCACAGAAACACTGAGTCAAAGAGACACTGAGAACTCTGAGACACTGAGACACTGAGGCACAGAGACACAGAGACACCGAGGCGCAGAGACACTGAGACACTGAGACTCTGAGACACTGAGACACAGAGACACTGAGACACAGAGACACAGAGTTACTGAGACTCTGAGACACTGAGACAATGAGACACTGAGACTCAGAGACACAGAGGCACAGGGACACAGAGACACTGAGACGCTGAGACACTGAGACACTGAGACACAGAGACACTGAGACACTGAGACACAGAGACTATGAGACACTGAGACACAGAGACACTGAGACACAGAGACACTGAGACACAGAGACACTGAGAAACTGAGACTCTGAGACACTGAGATAATGAGACTCTGAGACGCAGAGACACTGAGACACTGAGACTCTGAGACGCGGAGGCACTGAGACTCTGAGACACAGAGACACTGAGGCGCAGAGGCACTGAGACACAGAGTTACTGAGTCTCTGAGACACTGAGACACTGAGACACAGAGACACTGAGACACAGAGACACTGAGACTCTGGGACACTGAGACACTTAGAATCTGAGACGCTGAGACACAGAGACACTGAGACACTGAGACTCTGAGACACTGAGATACTGAGACACAGAGACACTGAGGCTCTGAGACACTGAGACACTGAGACACTGAGTCTCTGAGACACAGAGACAATGAGTCACAGAGACACAGAGACACTGAGACACTGAGGCACAGAGACACTGAAACCAAGAGACACAGAGACACTGAGTCATTGAGACACAGAGACACTGAGACACTGAGACACAGACACACTGAAACACTGAGACTCTGAGACACTTAGACACTGAGGCACAGAGACACTGTGACACTGAGGCTCAGAGACACTGAGACCAAGAGACAAAGAGACACTGAGACTCTGAGACACTGAGACACTGAGGCACAGAGACACTGTGACACTGAGACACAGAGATATAGAGACACAGAGACACTGAGAATCTGAGACACTGAGACACTGAGACACTGAGACACTGAGGCTCAGAGACACTGAGACCAAGAGACAGAGAGATACGGAGACTCTGAGACACTGAGACACTGAGGCACAGAGACACTGAGACACTCAGACTCTGAGACACTGAGACAATGAGACTCTGAGACACAGAGACACTGAGAAACTGAGACTCTGAGACTCTGAGGCACTGAGACACTGAGACACTGAGAAACTGAGACTCTGAGACACTGAGACAATGAGACTCTGAGACACAGAGACACTGAGAAACTGAGACTCTGTGACTCTGAGGCACTGAGACACTGAGACACTGAGAAACTGAGACTCTGAGACACTGAGACAATGAGACTCTGAGACACAGAGACACTGAGAAACTGAGACTCTGAGACACTGAGACACAGAGACACTGAGACACAGAGACAAGGGACACTGAGAAACTGAGACTCTGAGACACTGAGAATCTGACACACTGAGACACAGAGACACTGAGTCAAAGAGACACTGAGACACTGAGACACAGAGACACTGAGACTCTGAGACACTGAGGCACTGAGGCACAGAAACACAGAGACACTGAGACACAGAGACACTGAGGCGCAGAGGCACTGAGACACAGAGTTACTGAGACTCTGAGACATTGATACAATGAGACACAGAGACACAGAGACATAGAGGCACAGGGACACAGAGACACTGAGACGCTGAGACACTGAGACACTGAGGCACAGAGACACTGAGACACTGAGACTCTGAGACACTGAGACACAGAGACACTGAGACACAGAGACAAGGGACACTGAGAAACTGAGACTCTGAGACACTGAGAATCTGACACACTGAGACACAGAGACACTGAGTCAAAGAGACACTGAGACACTGAGACACAGAGACACTGAGACTCTGAGACACTGAGGCAAATAGACACTGAGACACAGAGACACTGAGACACTGAGACTCTGAGACACGGAGACACAGAGACACTGAGACACAGAGACACTGAGACTCTGTGGGACTGAGACACTGAGACACTGTGACACTGTGACACTGAGACACTGAGACACAGAGACACTGAGACACTGAGGAACAGAGACACTGAGACCAAGAGACACAGAGACACTGAGACATTGAGACACAGAGACCCTGAGACTCTGAGATACTGAGACACTGTGGCACAGAGACACAGAGGCACTGAGGCACTGAGGCTCAGAGACACTGAGACCAAGGGACAGAGAGATACGGAGACTCTGAGACACTGAGACACTGAGGCACGGAGACACTGAGACACTGAGACTCTGAGACACTGAGACACTGAGGCCCAGAGACATAGAGACACTGAGACACTGAGACACAGAGACACTGAGTCAAAGAGACACAGAGACACTGAGACTCTGATACACTGAGACACTGAGGCACAGAGACACTGAGACACTGAGAATCTGAGACACTGAGACACAGAGACACAGAGACACTGAGACTCTGAGACACTGAGACACAGAGACACTGAGACACTGAGGCACAGAGACACTGAGACTCTGGGACACTGAGACACTGAGGCACAGAGACACTGAGACACTGAGACACTTAGAATCTGAGACGCTGAGACACAGAGACACTGAGACACTGAGACTCTGAGACACTGAGATACTGAGACACTGAGACACAGAGACACTGAGGCTCTGGGACACTGAGACACTGAGACACTGAGTCTCTGAGACACAGAGACAATGAGACACAGAGACACAGAGACACTGAGACACTGAGGCACAGAGACACTGAGACACTGAGGCACAGAGACACTGAAACCAAGAGACACAGAGACACTGAGTCATTGAGACACAGAGACACTGAGACACTGAGACACTGAGACACAGACACACTGAAACACTAAGACTCTGAGATACTGAGACACTGAGACACAGAGGCACAGAGACACTGAGACACTGAGATTCTGAGACACTGAGACTCTGAGACAGTGAGACACTGAGGCACAGAGACACAGAGACACCGAGACACTGAGGCACAGAGACACTGAGACCAAGGGACACAGAGACACTGAGACTCTGAGACACTGAGACACAGACACACTGAGACACTGAGACTCTGAGACACTGAGACACTGAGGCACAGAGACACAGAGACACTGAGACACTGAGGCTCAGAGACACTGATACCAAGGTACAGAGAGATTCGGAGACTCTGAGACACTGAGACACTGAGGCACAGAGACACTGAGACACTGAGAATCTGAGACACTGAGACACTGAGACACTGAGACAGAGAGACACTGAGTCAAAGAGACACAGAGACACTGAGACTCTGAGACACTGAGACACTGAGGCACAGAGACACTGAGACACTGAGAATCTGAGACACTGAGACACAGAGACACTGAGACACTGAGACTCTGAGACACTGAGAGTCTGAGACACTGAGAGTCTGAGACACTGAGACACTGAGACACAGAGGCACAGAGACACTGAGACACTGAGACTCTGAGACACTGAGACTCTGAGACACTGAGACACTGAGACACTGAGGCCCAGAGACACAGAGACACTGAGACACTGAGGCACAGAGACACTGATTCAAAGAGACACCGAGACACTGAGACTCTGAGACAGTGAGACAATGAGACTCTGAGACACAGAGACACTGAGAAACTGAGACTCTGAGGCACTGAGACACTGAGACTCTGAGACACAGAGACACTGAGACACAGAGGCACAGAGACACTGAGACACTGAGGCACAGAGACACTGAGTCAAAGAGACACTGAGACTCTGAGACAGTGAGACACTGAGGCACAGAGACACTGAGACACCGAGGCACAGAGACACTGAGACACTGAGACTCTGAGACACTGAGACACAGAGACACTGAGACACAGAGAAACTGAGACTCTGAGACACTGAGACAATGAGACTCTGAGACACAGAGACACTGAGAAACTGAGACTCTGAGGCACTGAGACACTGAGACACAGAGACACAGAGACACTGAGAAACTGAGACTCTGAGACGCTGAGACAATGAGAAACTTTGTCACAGAGACACTGAGGTGCAGAGGCACTGAGACACAGAGTTACTGAGACTCTGAGACACTGAGACAATGAGACACAGAGACACAGAGACACAGAGGCACAGGGACACAGAGACGCTGAGATGCTGAGACACTGAGACACTGAGGCCCAGAGACGCTGAGACGCTGAGACTCTGAGGCACTGAGACACAGAGACACTGAGACACAGTGACAAGGGACACTGAGTAACTGATACTCTGAGACACTGAGACACTGAGACTCTGAGACTCGGAGGCACTGAGACACAGAGACACTGAGGCGCAGAGGCACTGAGACACAGAGTTACTGAGCCTCTGAGACACTAAGACAATGAAACTCGGAGACACTGAGGCGCAGAGGCACTGAGACACTGAGACACAGAGACACTGAGACTCTGAGACAATGAAACTCGGAGACACTGAGGCACTTAGACACAGAGACACAGAGGCACAGAGACACAGAGCCACTGAGACTCTGAGACACTGAGACACTGAGGCACAGAGACACTGAGACACTGAGAATCTGAGACACTGAGACACAGAGACACTGAGACACTGAGACTCTGAGACACTGAGACACAGAGACACTGAGACGCTGAGACTCTGAGACACTGAGACACTGAGACCCAGAGACACTGAGACACTGAGGCACTGAGACTCTGAGACACTGAGACTCTGAGACACTGAGACACTGAGACACAGAGGCACAGAGACACTGAGACACTGAGACTCTGAGACACTGAGACTCTGAGACACTGAGACACTGAGACACTGATGCCCAGAGACACCGAGACACTGAGACACTGAGGCACAGAGACACTGAGTCAAAGAGACACCGAGACACTGAGACTCTGAGACAGTGAGACACTGAGGCACAGAGACACAGAGACACCGAGGCACAGAGACACTGAGACACTGAGACTCTGAGACACTGAGACACAGAGACACTGAGACACAGAGACACAGAGACACTGAGAAACTGAGACTCTGAGACACTGAGACAATGAGACTCTGAGACACAGAGACACTGAGAAACTGAGACTCTGAGGCACTGAGACACTGAGACACAGAGACACAGAGACACTGAAAAACTGAGACTCTGAGACGCTGAGACAATGAGACTCTGAGACACAGAGACACTGAGAAACTGAGACTCTGTGACTCTGAGGCACTGAGACACTGTGTCACAGAGACACTGAGGCGCAGAGGCACTGAGACACTGAGACTCTGAGACACTGAGACACAGAGACACTGAGACACAGAGACACAGAGACACTGAGAAACTGAGACTCTGAGACACTGAGACAATGAGACTCTGAGACACAGAGACACTGAGAAACTGAGAAACTGAGACTCTGAGGCACTGAGACACTGAGACACAGAGACACAGAGACACTGAGAAACTGAGACTCTGAGACGCTGAGACAATGAGACTCTGAGACACAGAGACACTGAGAAACTGAGACTCTGTGACTCTGAGGCACTGAGACACTGTGTCACAGAGACACTGAGGCGCAGAGGCACTGAGACGCAGAGTTACTGAGACACTGAGGCACAGAGACAATGAGACACAGAGACACAGAGACACAGAGGCACAGGGACACAGAGACACTGAGACGCTGAGACACTGAGACACTGAGGCACAGAGACGCTGAGACGCTGAGACTCTGAGACACTGAGACACAGAGACACTGAGACACAGAGACAAGGGACACTGAGTAACTGATACTCTGAGACACTGAGACAATGAGACTCTGAGACACAGAGACACTGAGACACTGAGACTCTGAGACTCGGAGGCACTGAGACACAGAGACACTGAGGCGCAGAGGCACTGAGACACAGAGTTACTGAGTCTCTGAGACACTGAGACAATGAAACTCGGAGACACTGAGACACTTAGACACAGAGACACAGAGGCACAGAGACACAGACACACTGACACTCTGAGACACTGAGACACTGAGACACTGAGACTCTGAGACACTGAGACAATGAGGCACAGAGACACTGAGACACTGAGGCACAGAGACACTGAGACACTGAGAATCTGAGACACCGAGACACAGAGACACTGAGACACTGAGACTCTGGGAATCTGAGACACTGAGACACAGAGACACTGAGACACTGAGACACTGAGACACGGAGACTCTGAGACACTGAGACACAGAGACACTGAGACCAAGAGACACAGAGACACTGAGACATTGAGACACAGAGACACTGAGACTCTGAGATACTGAGACACTGTGGCACAGAGACACAGAGACACAGAGACACTGAGGCTCAAAGACACTGAGACCAAGGGACAGAGAGATACGGAGACTCTGAGACACTGAGACACTGAGGCACAGAGACCCTGAGACTCTGAGACACTGAGGCCCAGAGACATAGAGACACTGACACACAGAGACACTGAGTCAAAGATACACAGAGACACAGAGACTCTGATACACTGAGACACTGAGGCACAGAGACACTGAGACACTGAGAATCTGAGACACTGAGACACAGAGACACTGAGACACTGAGACTCTGAGACACTGAGACACAGAGACACTGCGACTCTGAGACACTGAGACACTGAGACACTGAGACACTGAGACACTGAGACCAAGAGACACAGAGACACTGAGACTCTGAGACACTGAGACACAGAGACACTGAGACACAGAGACGCTGGGACTCTGGGACACTGAGACACTGAGGCACAGAGACACTGAGACACTGAGAATCTGAGACGCTGAGACACAGAGACACTGAGACACTGAGACTATGAGACACTGAGATACTGAGACACTGAGACACAGAGACACTGAGGCTCTGAGACACTGAGACACTGAGACACTGAGTCTCTGAGACACAGAGGCAATGAGACACAGAGACACAGAGACACTGAGACACTGAGGCACAGAGACACTGAAACCAACAGACACAGAGACACTGAGTCATTGAGACACAGAGACACTGAGACACTGAGACACTGAGACACTGAAACACTGAGACTCTGAGACACTTAGACACTGAGGCACAGAGACATTGTGACACTGAGGCTCAGAGACACTGAGACCAAGAGACAAAGAGACACTGAGACTCTGAGACACTGAGACACTGAGGCACAGAGACACTGTGACACTGAGACACAGAGATATAGAGACACAGAGACACTGAGAATCTGAGACACTGAGACACAGAGACACTGAGGCTCAGAGACACTGAGACCAAGAGACAGAGAGATACAGAGACTCTGAGACACTGAGACACTGAGGCACAGAGACACTGAGACACTGAGACTCTGAGACACTGAGACACTGAGGCACAGAGACACTGAGACACTCAGACTCTGAGACACAGAGACACTGAGAAACTGAGACTCTGAGACTCTGAGGCACTGAGACACTGAGACACAGAGACACAGAGACACTGAGAAACTGAGACTCTGAGACACTGAGACAATGAGACTCTGAGACACAGAGACACTGAGAAACTGAGACTCTGAGACACTGAGAATCTGACACACTGAGACACAGAGACACTGAGTCAAAGAGACACTGAGACACTGAGACACAGAGACACTGAGACTCTGAGACACTGAGGCACTGAGGCACAGAGACACAGAGACACTGAGACACAGAGACACTGAGGCGCAGAGGCACTGAGACACAGAGTTACTGAGACTCTGAGACATTGATACAATGAGACACAGAGACACAGAGACATAGAGGCACAGGGACACAGAGACACTGAGACGCTGAGACACTGAGACACTGAGGCACAGAGACACTGAGACACTGAGACTCTGAGACACTGAGACACAGAGACACTGAGACACAGAGACAAGGGACACTGAGAAACTGAGACTCTGAGACACTGAGAATCTGACACACTGAGACACAGAGACACTGAGTCAAAGAGACACTGAGACACTGAGACACAGAGACACTGAGACTCTGAGACACTGAGACACTGAGGCACATAGACACTGAGACACAGAGACACTGAGACACTGAGGCACTGAGAATCTGAGACACCGACACACAGAGACACTGAGACTCTGAGAATCTGAGACACTGCGACACAGAGACACTGAGACACTGAGACTCTGAGACACGGAGACACAGAGACACTGAGACACAGAGACACTGAGACTCTGTGAGACTGAGACACTGAGGCACTGTGACACTGAGACACTGAGACACAGAGACACTGAGACACTGCGGCACAGAGACACTGAGACCAAGAGACACAGAGACACTGAGACATTGAGACACAGAGGCACTGAGACTCTGAGATACTGAGACACTGTGGCACAGAGACACAGAGGCACTGAGACACTGAGGCTCAGAGACACTGAGACCAAGGGACAGAGAGATACGGAGACTCTGAGACACTGAGACACTGAGGCACAGAGACACTGAGACACTGAGACTCTGAGACACTGAGACACTGAGGCCCCCAGACATAGAGACACTGAGACACTGAGACACTGAGTCAAAGAGACACAGAGACACTGAGACTCTGACACACTGAGACACTGAGGCACAGAGACACTGAGACACTGAGAATCTGAGACACTGAGACACTGAGACTCTGAGACACTGAGACACAGAGACACAGAGACACTGAGACTCTGAGACACTGAGACACTGAGACACAGAGACACTGAGACACTGAGGCACAGAGACACTGAGACTCTGGGACACTGAGACACTGAGGCACAGAGAGACTGAGACACTGAGACACTTAGAATCTGAGACGCTGAGACACAGAGACACTGAGACTCTGAGACACTGAGACCAAGGGACAGAGAGATACGGAGACTCTGAGACACCGAGACACTGAGGCACAGAGACCCTGAGACTCTGAGACACTGAGGCCCAGAGACATAGAGACACTGACACACAGAGACACTGAGTCAAAGATACACAGAGACACAGAGACTCTGATACACTGAGACACTGAGGCACAGAGACACTGAGACACTGAGAATCTGAGACACTGAGACACAGAGACACTGAGACACTGAGACTCTGAGACACTGAGACACAGAGACACTGCGACTCTGAGACACTGAGACACTGAGACACTGAGACACTGAGACACTGAGACCAAGAGACACAGAGACACTGAGACTCTGAGACACTGAGACACAGAGACACTGAGACACAGAGACGCTGGGACTCTGGGACACTGAGACACTGAGGCACAGAGACACTGAGACACTGAGACACTGAGAATCTGAGACGCTGAGACACAGAGACACTGAGACACTGAGACTATGAGACACTGAGATACTGAGACACTGAGACACAGAGACACTGAGGCTCTGAGACACTGAGACACTGAGACACTGAGTCTCTGAGACACAGAGGCAATGAGACACAGAGACACAGAGACACTGAGACACTGAGGCACAGAGACACTGAAACCAACAGACACAGAGACACTGAGTCATTGAGACACAGAGACACTGAGACACTGAGACACTGAGACACTGAGACTCTGAGACACTTAGACACTGAGGCACAGAGACATTGTGACACTGAGGCTCAGAGACACTGAGACCAAGAGACAAAGAGACACTGAGACTCTGAGACACTGAGACACTGAGGCACAGAGACACTGTGACACTGAGACACAGAGATATAGAGACACAGAGACACTGAGAATCTGAGACACTGAGACACAGAGACACTGAGGCTCAGAGACACTGAGACCAAGAGACAGAGAGATACAGAGACTCTGAGACACTGAGACACTGAGGCACAGAGACACTGAGACACTGAGACTCTGAGACACTGAGACACTGAGGCACAGAGACACTGAGACACTGAGGCACAGAGACACTGAGACACTCAGACTCTGAGACACAGAGACACTGAGAAACTGAGACTCTGAGACTCTGAGGCACTGAGGCACTGAGACACTGAGACACAGAGACACAGAGACACTGAGAAACTGAGACTCTGAGACACTGAGACAATGAGACTCTGAGACACAGAGACACTGAGAAACTGAGACTCTGAGACACTGAGAATCTGACACACTGAGACACAGAGACACTGAGTCAAAGAGACACTGAGACACTGAGACACAGAGACACTGAGACTCTGAGACACTGAGGCACTGAGGCACAGAGACACAGAGACACTGAGACACAGAGACACTGAGGCGCAGAGGCACTGAGACACAGAGTTACTGAGACTCTGAGACATTGATACAATGAGACACAGAGACACAGAGACATAGAGGCACAGGGACACAGAGACACTGAGACGCTGAGACACTGAGACACTGAGGCACAGAGACACTGAGACACTGAGACTCTGAGACACTGAGACACAGAGACACTGAGACACAGAGACAAGGGACACTGAGAAACTGAGACTCTGAGACACTGAGAATCTGACACACTGAGACACAGAGACACTGAGTCAAAGAGACACTGAGACACTGAGACACAGAGACACTGAGACTCTGAGACACTGAGACGCTGAGGCACATAGACACTGAGACACAGAGACACTGAGACACTGAGGCACTGAGAATCTGAGACACCGACACACAGAGACACTGAGACTCTGAGAATCTGAGACAC
Organism: Carcharhinus amblyrhynchos; assembly: GCF_965287045.1. NCBI lineage: Eukaryota > Metazoa > Chordata > Chondrichthyes > Carcharhiniformes > Carcharhinidae > Carcharhinus > Carcharhinus amblyrhynchos. Next base: position 165,737 of record NW_027650108.1, read on the forward strand.
TGCGACACAGAGACACTGAGACACTGAGACTCTGAGACACGGAGACACAGAGACACTGAGACACAGAGACACTGAGACTCTGTGAGACTGAGACACTGAGGCACTGTGACACTGAGACACTGAGACACAGAGACACTGAGACACTGAGGCACAGAGACACTGAGACCAAGAGACACAGAGACACTGAGACATTGAGACATTGAGACACAGAGGCACTGAGACTCTGAGATACTGAGACACTGTGGCACAGAGACACAGAGGCACTGAGACACTGAGGCACAGAGACACTGAGACTCTGGGACACTGAGACACTGAGGCACAGAGAGACTGAGACACTGAGACACTTAGAATCTGAGACGCTGAGACACAGAGACACTGAGACTCTGAGACACTGAGATACTGAGACACTGAGACACAGAGACACTGAGGCTCTGTGACACTGAGACACTGAGTCTCTGAGACACAGAGACAATGAGACACAGAGACACAGAGACACTGAGACACTGAGGCACAGAGACACTGAAACCAAGAGACACAGAGACACTGAGTCATTGAGACACAGAGACACTGAGACACTGAGACACAGACACACTGAAACACTGAGACTCTGAGACACTTAGACACTGAGGCACAGAGACACTGTGACACTGAGGCTCAGAGACACTGAGACCAAGAGACACAGAGACACTGAGACTGTGAGACACTGAGACACTGAGGCACAGAGACACTGTGACACTGAGACACAGAGATATAGAGACACAGAGACACTGAGAATCTGAGACACTGAGACACTGAGACACAGCGACACTGAGACACTGAGGCTCAGAGACACTGAGACCAAGAGACAGAGAGATACGGAGACTCTGAGACACTGAGACACTGAGGCACAGAGACACTGAGACACTCAGACTCTGAGACACTGAGACAATGAGACTCTGAGACACAGAGACACTGAGAAACTGAGACTCTGAGACTCTGAGACTCTGAGACTCTGAGACTCTGAGGCACTGAGACACTGAGACACAGAGACACAGAGACACTGAGAAACTGAGACTCTGAGACACTGAGACAATGAGACTCTGAGACACAGAGACACTGAGAAACTGAGACTCTGAGACACTGAGACACAGAGACACTGAGACACAGAGACAAGGGACACTGAGAAACTGAGACTCTGAGACACTGAGAATCTGACACACTGAGACACAGAGACACTGAGTCAAAGAGACACTGAGACACTGAGACACAGAGACACTGAGACTCTGAGACACAGAGACACTGAGACACAGAGACAAGGGACACTGAGAAACTGAGACTCTGAGACACTGAGAATCTGACACACTGAGACACAGAGACACTGAGTCAAAGAGACACTGAGACACTGAGACACAGAGACACTGAGACTCTGAGACACTGAGGCACTGAGGCACAGAGACACAGAGACACTGAGGCGCAGAGGCACTGAGACACAGAGTTACTGAGACTCTGAGACATTGATACAATGAGACACAGAGACACAGAGACATAGAGGCACAGGGACACAGAGACACTGAGACGCTGAGACACTGAGACACTGAGGCACAGAGACACTGAGACACTGAGACTCTGAGACACTGAGACAAAGAGACACTGAGACACAGAGACAAGGGACACTGAGAAACTGAGACTCTGAGACACTGAGAATGTGACACACTGAGACACAGAGACACTGAGTCAAAGAGACACTGAGACACTGGGACACAGAGACACTGAGACTCTGAGACACTGAGGCACATAGACACTGAGACACAGAGACACTGAGACACTGAGACACTGAGAATCTGAGACACCGACACACAGAGACACTGAGACACTGAGACTCTGAGAATCTGAGACACTGCGACACAGAGACACTGAGACACTGAGACTCTGAGACTCTGAGACACGGAGACACAGAGACACTGAGACACAGAGACACTGAGACACTGAGACTCTGTGAGACTGAGACACTGAGACACTGAGACACTGAGACACTGAGACACTGAGGCACAGAGACACTGAGACCAAGAGACACAGAGACACTGAGACATTGAGACACAGAGACACTGAGACTCTGAGATACTGAGACACTGTGGCACAGAGACACAGAGGCACTGAGACACTGAGGCTCAGAGACACTGAGACCAAGGGACAGAGAGATACGGAGACTCTGAGACACTGAGACACTGAGGCACAGAGACACTGAGACACTGAGACTCTGAGACACTGAGACACTGAGGCCCAGAGACATAGAGACACTGAGACACAGAGACACTGAGTCAAAGAGACACAGAGACACTGAGACTCTGATACACTGAGACAGTGAGGCACAGAGACACTGAGACACTGAGAATCTGAGACACTGAGACACTGAGACACTGAGACTCTGAGACTCTGAGACACTGAGACACAGAGACACAGAGACACTGAGACTCTGAGACACTGAGACACTGAGACACTGAGACACAGAGACACTGAGACACTGAGGCACAGAGACACTGAGACCAAGTGACACAGAGACACTGAGACTCTGAGACACTGAGACACTGAGACACAGACACACTGAGACACTGAGACCCTGAGACACTGCGACACTGAGGCGCAGAGACACAGAGACACTGAGACACTGAGGCTCAGAGACACTGAGACGAAGAGACAGAGTGATACAGGGACTCTGAGACACTGAGACACTGAGGCACAGAGACACTGAGACACAGAGACTCTGAGACACTGAGACTCTGAGACACTGAGACACTGAGACACTGAGGCCCAGAGACACAGAGACACTGAGACACTGAGGCACAGAGACACAGAGTCACCGAGGCACAGAGACACTGAGGCACTGAGACTCTGAGACACTGAGACACAGAGACACAGAGTTACTGAGACTCTGAGACACTGAGACAATGAGACACTGAGACTCAGAGACACAGGCACAGGGACACAGAGACACTGAGACGCTGAGACACTGAGACACAGAGACACTGAGTCAAAGAGACACAGAGACACTGAGACTCTGACACACTGAGACACTGAGGCACAGAGACACTGAGACACTGAGAATCTGAGACACTGAGTCACTGAGACACTGAGACTCTGAGACACTGAGACACAGAGACACAGAGACACTGAGACTCTGAGACACTGAGACACTGAGACACTGAGACACAGAGACACTGAGACACTGAGGCACAGAGACACTGAGACTCTGGGACACTGAGACACTGAGGCACAGAGACACTGAGACACTGAGACACTTAGAATCTGAGACGCTGAGACACAGAGACACTGAGACTCTGAGACACTGAGATACTGAGACACTGAGACACAGAGACACTGAGGCTCTGTGACACTGAGACACTGAGTCTCTGAGACACAGAGACAATGAGACACAGAGACACAGAGACACTGAGGCACAGAGACACTGAAACCAAGAGACACAGAGACACTGAGTCATTGAGACACAGAGACACTGAGACACTGAGACACAGACACACTGAAACACTGAGACTCTGAGACACTTAGACACTGAGGCACAGAGACACTGTGACACTGAGGCTCAGAGACACTGAGACCAAGAGACACAGAGACACTGAGACTCTGAGAGACTGAGACACTGAGGCACAGAGACACTGTGACACTGAGACACAGAGATATAGAGACACAGAGACACTGAGAATCTGAGACACTGAGACACTGAGACACAGAGACACTGAGACACTGAGGCTCAGAGACACTGAGACCAAGAGACAGAGAGATACGGAGACTCTGAGACACTGAGACACTGAGGCACAGAGACACTGAGACACTCAGACTCTGAGACACTGAGACAATGAGACTCTGAGACACAGAGACACTGAGAAACTGAGACTCTGAGACTCTGAGGCACTGAGACACTGAGACACAGAGACACAGAGACACTGAGAAACTGAGACTCTGAGACTCTGAGACACTGAGGCACTGAGGCACAGAGACACAGAGACACTGAGGCGCAGAGGCACTGAGACACAGAGTTACTGAGACTCTGAGACATTGATACAATGAGACACAGAGACACAGAGACATAGAGGCACAGGGACACTGAGACGCTGAGACACTGAGACACTGAGGCACAGAGACACTGAGACACTGAGACTCTGAGACACTGAGACAAAGCGACACTGAGACACAGAGACAAGGGACACTGAGAAACTGAGACTCTGAGACACTGAGAATCTGACACACTGAGACACAGAGACACTGAGTCAAAGAGACACTGAGACACTGGGACACAGAGACACTGAGACTCTGAGACACTGAGACACTGAGGCACATAGACACTGAGACACAGAGACACTGAGACACTGAGACACTGAGAATCTGAGACACCGACACACAGAGACACTGAGACACTGAGACTCTGAGAATCTGAGACACTGCGACACAGAGACACTGAGACACTGAGACTCTGAGACTCTGAGACACGGAGACACAGAGACACTGAGACACAGAGACACTGAGACACAGAGACACTGAGACACTGAGACTCTGTGAGACTGAGACACTGAGACACTGAGACACTGAGGCACAGAGACACTGAGACCAAGAGACACAGAGACACTGAGACATTGAGACACAGAGACACTGAGACTCTGAGATACTGAGACACGGTGGCACAGAGACACAGAGGCACTGAGACACTGAGGCTCAGAGACACTGAGACCAAGGGACAGAGAGATACGGAGACTCTGAGACACTGAGACACTGAGGCACAGAGACACTGAGACACTGAGACTCTGAGACACTGAGACACTGAGGCCCAGAGACATAGAGACACTGAGACACAGAGACACTGAGTCAAAGAGACACAGAGACACTGAGACTCTGATACACTGAGACACTGAGGCACAGAGACACTGAGACACTGAGAATCTGAGACACTGAGACACAGAGACACTGAGACACTGAGACTCTGAGACACTGAGACACAGAGACACAGAGACACAGAGACACAGAGACACAGAGACACTGAGACTCTGAGACACTGAGACACTGAGACACAGAGACACTGAGACACTGAGGCACAGAGACACTGAGACCAAGTGACACAGAGACACTGAGACTCTGAGACACTGAGACACTGAGACACTGAGACACAGACACACTGAGACACTGAGACCCTGAGACACTGAGACACTGAGGCGCAGAGACACAGAGACACTGAGACACTGAGTCTCAGAGACACTGAGACGAAGAGACAGAGTGATACAGGGACTCTGAGACACTGACACACTGAGGCACAGAGACACTGAGACACTGAGACTCTGAGACACTGAGACTCTGAGACACTGAGACACTGAGACACTGAGGCCCAGAGACACAGAGACACTGAGACACTGAGGCACAGAGACACTGAGTCAACGAGACACAGAGACACTGAGAACTCTGAGACACTGAGACACTGAGGCACAGAGACACAGAGTCACCGAGGCACAGAGACACTGAGGCACTGAGACTCTGAGACACTGAGACACAGAGACACTGAGACACTGAGACA